>NW_025961137.1:0-38656 GCF_023159225.1 Perognathus longimembris pacificus | reverse complement strand
GTAGGTACCTGTTTAGCAGTAAATATCTCCACTGAGATTAAGAAAAGCAGTAGCTTAATAAATTAAGTACTTCCTGGTATGGTTACTGTACTGGTAACTCCCCAAAAGAATCTGGATTGTGGTGAGGGAACAGAGAAAAAGCTCATTTAGGACCTGCAATTACGGAGGGGGTAGGCAGCTGTATATCAGGGAGTAAACCTTCTGAGAATAAAAACAGCTGGAGCTTGTTAAGGTAATTACACAGGGGAAAGGATAATGTACTGGGAACTCCTCAGAAGAATCTGATTTGTGGTGAGGGGAGAGAGAAAAAGCTCATTTAGGAACGACATGAACATGCTGCGTAGGTAGCTCTTTATCAGTAAATATCTCCACTGAGATTAAGAAAAGCAGTAGCTTAATAAATTAAGTACTTCCTGGTATGGTTACTGTACTGGTAACTCCCCAAAAGAATCTGGATTGTGGTGAGGGAACAGAGAAAAAAGCTCATTTAGGACCTGCACTTACGAGGGGGTAGGCAGCTGTATATCAGGGAGTAAACCTTCAGAGAATAAAAACAGCTGGAGATTGTTAAGGTAATGACACAGGGGAAAGATTTAAGTATTGGGAAATCCTCAGAAGAATCTGATTTGTGGTGAGGGGAGAGAGATAAAAGCTCATTTAGGAACGACATGAACATGCTGCATAAGTAGCTGTTTATCAGTAAATATCTCCACTGAGATTAAGAAAAGCAGTAGCTTAATAAATTAAGTACTTGCTGGTATGGTTACTGTACTGGTAACTCCCCAAAAGAATCTGGATTGTGTTGAGGGAACAGAGAAAAAAGCTCATTTAGGATCTGCACTTACGAAGGGGTAGGCAGCTGTATATCAGGGAGTCAACCTTCTGAGAATAAAAACAGCTGGAGCTTGTTAAGGTAATTACACAGGGGAAAGGATAATGTACTGGGAACTCCTCAGAAGAATCTGATTTGTGGTGAGGGGAGAGAGATAAAAGCTCATTTAGGAACGACATGAACATGCTGCGTAGGTAGCTGTTTATCAGTAAATATCTCCACTGAGATTAAGAAAAGCAGTAGCTTAATAAATTAAGTACTTCCTGGTATGGTTACTGTACTGGTAACTCCCCAAAAGAATCTGGATTGTGGTGAGGGAACAGAGAAAAAAGCTCATTTAGGACCTGCACTTACGAGGGGGGTAGGCAGCTGTATATCAGGGAGTAAACCTTCAGAGAATAAAAACAGCTGGAGATTGTTAAGGTAATTACACAGGGGAAAGATTTAAGTATTGGGAAATCCTCAGAAGAATCTGATTTGTGGTGAGGGGAGAGAGATAAAAGCTCATTTAGGAACGACATGAACATGCTGCATAAGTAGCTGTTTATCAGTAAATATCTCCACTGAGATTAAGAAAAGCAGTAGCTTAATAAATTAAGTACTTGCTGGTATGGTTACTGTACTGGTAACTCCCCAAAAGAATCTGGATTGTGTTGAGGGAACAGAGAAAAAAGCTCATTTAGGATCTGCACTTACGAAGGGGTAGGCAGCTGTATATCAGGGAGTCAACCTTCTGAGAATAAAAACAGCTGGAGCTTGTTAAGGTAATTACACAGGGGAAAGGATAATGTACTGGGAACTCCTCAGAAGAATCTGATTTGTGGTGAGGGGAGAGAGATAAAAGCTCATTTAGGAACGACATGAACATGCTGCGTAGGTAGCTGTTTATCAGTAAATATCTCCACTGAGATTCAGAAAAGCAGTAGCTTAATAAATTAAGTACTTCCTGGTATGGTTACTGTACTGGTAACTCCCCAAAAGAATCTGGATTGTGGTGAGGGAACAGAGAAAAAAGCTCATTTAGGACCTGCACTTACGAAGGGGGTAGGCAGCTGTATATCAGGGAGTAAACCTTCTGAGAATAAAAACAGCTGGATCTTGTTAAGGTAATTACACAGGGGAAAGGATAATGTACTGGGAACTCCTCAGAAGAATCTGATTTGTGGTGAGGGGAGAGAGATAAAAGCTCATTTAGGAACGACATGAACATGCTGCGTACGTAGCTGTTTATCAGTAAATATCTCCACTGAGATTAAGAAAAGCAGTAGCTTAATAAATTAAGTACTTCCTGGTATGGTTACTGTACTGGAATCTCTCCAAAAGAATCTGGATTGTGGTGAGGGAACAGAGAAAAAAGCTCATTTAAGACCTGCACTTACGAAGGGGGTAGGCAGCTGTATATCAGGGAGTATACCTTCTGAGAATAAAACCAGCTGGAGCTTGTTAAGGTAATTACACAGGGAAAGGATAATGTACTGGGAACTCCTCAGAAGAATCTGATTTGTGGTGAGAGGAGAGAGATAAAAGCTCATTTAAGAACGACATGAACATGCTGCGTACGTAGCTGTTTATCTGTAAATATCTCCACTGAGATTAAGAAAAGCAGTAGCTTAATAAATTAAGTACTTCCTGGTATGGTTACTGTACTGGTAACACCCCAAAAGAATCTGGATTGTGGTGAGGGAACAGAGAAAAAAGCTCATTTAGGACCTGCACTTAGGAAGGGGGAAGGCAGCTGTATATCAGGGAGTAAACCTTCTGAGAATAAAAACAGCTGGAGCTTGTTAAGGTACTTACACAGGGGAAAGGATAATGTACTGGGAACTCCTCAGAAGAATCTGATTTGTGGTGAGGGGAGAGAGATAAAAGCAAATTTAGGAACGACATGAACATGCTGCGTACGTAGCTGTTTATCAGTAAATATCTCCACTGAGATTAAGAAAAGCAGTAGCTTAATAAATTAAGTACTTCCTGGTATGGTTACTGTACTGGTCACTCCCCAAAAGAATCTGGATTGTGGTGAGGGAACAGAGAAAAAAGCTCATTTAGGACCTGCACTTACGAAGGGGGTAGGCAGCTGTATATCAGGGAGTAAACCTTCTGAGAATAAAAACAGCTGGAGCTGGTTAAGGTAATTATACAGGGGAAAGGATAATGTACTGGGAACTCCTCAGAAGAATCTGATTTGTGGTGAGGGGAGAGATATAAAAGCTCCTTTAGGAACGACATGAACATGCTGCGTAGGTAGCTTTTTATAAGTAAATAGCTCCACTGAGATTAAGAAAAGCAGTAGCTTAATAAACTAAATACTTCCTGGTATGGTTACTGTACTGGTAACTCCCCAAAAGAACCTGGATTTTGTTGAGGGAACAGAGAAAAAAGCTCATTTAGGAACTGAACTTAGGAAGGGGGTAGGCAGCTGTATATCAGGGAGTAAACCTTCTGAGAATAAAAACAGCTGGAGCTTGTTAAGGTAATTAAACAGGGGAAAGGATAATGTACTTGGAACTCCTCAGAAGAATCTGATTTTTGGTGAGGGGAGAGAGATAAAAGCTCATTTAGGAACGACATGAGTATGCTGCGTAGGTAGCTGTTTATCAGTAAATATCTCCACTGAGATTAAGAAAAGCAGTAGCTTAATAAATTAAGTACTTCCTGGTAAGGTTACTGTACTGGTAACTCCCCAAAAGAATCTGGATTGTGGTGAGGGAACAGAGAAAAAAGCTCATTTAGGACCTGCACTTACGAAGGGGGTAGGCAGCTGTATATCAGGGAGTAAACCTTCTGAGAATAAAAACAGCTGGAGCTTGTTTAGGTAATTACCCAGGGGAAAGGATAATGTACCGGGAACTCCTCAGAAGAATCTGATTTGTGGTGAGAGGAGAGAGATAAAAGCTCATTTAGGAACGACATGAACATGCTGCGTAGGTAGCTGTTTATCAGTAAATATCTCCACTGAGATTAAGAAAAGCAGTAGCTTAATAAATTAAGTACTTCCTGGTATGGTTACTGTACTGGTAACTCCCCAAAAGAATCTGGATTGTGTTGAGGGAACAGAGAAAAAAGCTCATTTAAGACCTGCACTTACGAAGGGGGTAGGCAGCTGTATATCAGGGAGTAAACCTTCTGAGAATAAAAACAGCTGGAGCTTGTTAAGGTAATTAGACAGGGGAAAGGATAATGTACTGGGAACTCCTCAGAAGAATCTGATTTGTGGTGAGGGGAGAGAGATAAAAGCTCATATAGGAACGACATGAACATGCTGCGTACGTAGCTATTTTTCAGTAAATATCTCCAATGAGATTAAGAAAAGCAGTAGCTTAATAAATTAAGTACTTCCTGGTATGGTTACTGTACTGGTAACTCCCCAAAAGAATCTGGAATGTGGTGAAGGAACAGAGAAAAAAGCTCATTTAGGACCTGCACTTACGAAGGGGGTAGGCAGCTGTATATCAGGGAGTACACCTTCTGAGAATAAAAACAGCTGGAGCTTGTTAAGGTAATTACACAGGGGAAAGGATAATGTACTGGGAACTCCTCAGAAGAATCTGATTTGTGGTGAGGGGAGAGAGATAAAAGCTCATTTTGGAACGACATTAACATGCTGCGTACGTAGCTGTTTATCAATAAATATCTCCACTGAGATTAAGAAAAGCAGTAGCTTAATAAATTAAGTACTTCCTGGTATGGTTACTGTACTGGTAACTCCCTAAAAAATCTGGATTGTGGTGAGGGAACAGAGAATAAAGCTCATTTAGGACCTGCACTTACGAAGGGGGTAGGCAGATGTATATCAGGGAGTAAACCTTCTGAGAATAAAAACAGCTGGAGCTTGTTAAGGTAATTACACAGGGGAAAGGATAATGGTCTGGGAACTCCTCAGAAGAATCTGATTTGTTGTGAGGGGAGAGAGATAAAAGCTCATTTAGGAACGACATGAACATGCTGCGTACGTAGCAGTTTATCAGTAAATATCTCCACTGAGATTAAGAAAAGCAGTAGCTTAATAAATTAATTACTTCCTGGTATGGTTACTGTACTGGTAACTCCCCAAAAGAATCTGGATTGTGGTGAGGGAACAGAGAAAAAAGCTCATTTTGGACCTGCACTAAATAAGGGTGTAGGCAGCTGTATATCAGGGAGTAAACCTTCTGAGAATAAAAACAGCTGGAGCTTGTTAAGGTAATTACACAGGGGAAAGGATAATGTACAGGGAACTCCTCAGAAGAATCTGATTTGTTGTGAGGGGAGAGATAAAAGCTCATTTAGGAACGACATGAACATGCTGCGTAGGTAGCTGTTTATCAGTAAATATCTCCACAGAGATTAAGAAAAGCAGTAGCTTAATAAATTAAGTACTTCCTGGTATGGTTACTGTACTGGTAACTCCCCCAAAGAATCTGGTCTGTGGTGAGGGAACAGAGAAAAAAGCTCATTTAGGACATGCACTTACGAATGGGGGTAGGCAGCTGTATATCAGGGAGTAAACCTTCTGAGAATAAAAACAGCTGGAGCTTGTTAAGGTAATTACACAGGGGAAAGGATAATGTACTGGGAACAATTCAGAAGAATCTGATTTGTGGTGAGGGGAGAGAAATAAAAACTCATTTAGGAACGACATGAAATGTTGCGTAGGTAGCTGTTTATCAGTAAATATCTCCACTGAGATTAAGAAAAGCAGTAGCTTAATAAATTAAGTACTTCCTGGTATGGTTACTGTACTGGTAACTCCCCAAAGAATCTGGATTGTGGTGAGAGAACAAGGAAAAAAGCTCATTTAGGACCTGCACTTTCGAAGGGGGTAGGCAGCTGTATATCAGGGAGTAAACCTTCTGAGAATAAAAACAGCTGGAGCTTGTTAAGGTAATTACACAGGGGAAAGGATAATGTACTGGGAACTCCTCAGAAGAATCTGATTTGTGGTGAGGGGAGAGAGATAAAAGCTCATTTTGGAACGACATTTACATGCTGCGTACGTAGCTGTTTATCAATAAATATCTCCACTGAGATTAAGAAAAGCAGTAGCTTAATGAATTAAGTACTTCCTGGTATGGTTACTGTACTGGTAACTCCCTAAAAAATCTGGATTGTGGTGAGGGAACAGAGAATAAAGCTCATTTAGGACCTGCACTTACGAAGGGGGTAGGCAGATGTATATCAGGGAGTAAACCTTCTGAGAATAAAAACAGCTGGAGCTTGTTAAGGTAATTACACAGGGGAAAGGATAATGGTCTGGGAACTCCTCAGAAGAATCTGATTTTTGGTGAGGGGAGAGAGATAAAAGCTCATTTAGGAACGACATGGACATGCTGCGTAGGTACTTGTTTATCAGTAAATATCGCCACTGAGATTAAGAAAAGCAGTAGCTTAATAAATTAAGTACTTCCTGGTATGGTTACTGTACTGGTAATTCCCCCAAAAGAATCTGGATTGTGGTGAGGGAACAGAGAAAAAGCTCATTTAGGACCTGCACTTACGAAGGGGGTAGGGCAGCTGTATATCAGGGAGTAAACCTTCTGAGAATAAAAACAGCTGGAGCTTGTTAAGGTAATTACACAGGGGAAAGGATAATGTACTGGGAACTCCTCAGAAGAATCTGATTTGTGGTGAGGGGAGAGAGATAAAAGCTCATTTAAGAACGACAT
Organism: Perognathus longimembris pacificus; assembly: GCF_023159225.1. NCBI lineage: Eukaryota > Metazoa > Chordata > Mammalia > Rodentia > Heteromyidae > Perognathus > Perognathus longimembris. The sequence goes on along the minus strand of NW_025961137.1, from coordinate 32,179 downwards.
GAACATGCTGCGTAGGTAGCTGTTTATCAGTAAATATCCTCCACTGAGATTAAGAAAAGCAGTAGCTTAATAAATTAAGTACTTCCTGGAAAGGATAATGTACTGGGAACTCCTCAGAAGAATCTGATTTGTGGTGAGGGCAGAGAGATAAAAGCTCATTTAGGAACTACATGAACATGCTGCGTAAGTAGCTGTTTATCAGTAAATATCTCCACGGAGATTAAGAAAAGCAGTAGCTTAATAAATTAAGTACTTCCTGGTATGGTTACTGTACTGGTAACTCCCCGAAAGAATCTGGATTGTGGTGAGGGAACAGAGAAAAAAGCTCATTTAGGACCTGCAATTACGAAGGGGGTAGGCAGCTGTATATCAGGGAGTAAACCTTCTGAGAATAAAAACAGCTGGAGCTTGTTAAGGTAATTACACAGGGGAAAGGATAATGTACTGGGAAATGCTCAGAAGAATGTGATTTGTGGTGAGGGAACAGAGAAAAAAGCTCATTTAGGACTTGCACTTACGAAGGGGGTAGGCAGCTGTATATCAGAATAAACCTTCTGAGAATAAAAACAGCTGGAGCTTGTTAAGGTAATTACACAGGGGAAAGGATAATGTACTCGAAACTCCTCAGAAGAATCTGATTTGTCGTGAGGGAAATTGAGATAAAAGCTCATTTACGAACGACATGAACATGCTGCGTAGGTAGCTGTTTATCAGTAAATATCTCCACTGAGATTAAGAAAAGCAGTAGCTTAATAAATTAAGTACTTCCTGGTATGGTTACTGTACTGGTAACTCCCTAAAAAATCTGGATTGTGGTGAGGGAACAGAGAATAAAGCTCATTTAGGACCTGCACTTACGAAGGGGGTAGGCAGATGTATATCAGGGAGTAAACCTTCTGAGAATAAAAACAGCTGGAGCTTGTTAAGGTAATTACACAGGGGAAAGGATAATGGTCTGGGAACTCCTCAGAAGAATCTGATTTTTGGTGAGGGGAGAGAGATAAAAGCTCATTTAGGAACGACATGGACATGCTGCGTAGGTACTTGTTTATCAGTAAATATCTCCACTGAGATTAAGAAAAGCAGTAGCTTAATAAATTAAGTACTTCCTGGTATGGTTACTGTACTGGTAATTCCCCAAAAGAATCTGGATTGTGGTGAGGGAACAGAGAAAAAGCTCATTTAGGACCTGCACTTACGAAGGGGGTAGGCAGCTGCTATCAGGGAGTAAACCTTCTGAGAATAAAAACAGCTGGAGCTTGTTAAGGTAATTACACAGGGGAAAGGATAATGTACTGGGAACTCCTCAGAAGAATCTGATTTGTGGTGAGGGGAGAGAGATAAAAGCTCATTTAGGAACGACATGAAAATGCTGCGTAGGTAGCTGTTTATCAGTAAATATCTCCACTGAGATTAAGAAAAGCAGTAGCTTAATAAATTAAGTACTTCCTGGTATGGTTACTGTACTGGTAACTCCCCAAAAGAATCTGGATTGTGGTGAGGGAACAGAGAAAAAAGCTCATTTAGGACCTGCACTTACGAAGGGGGTAGGCAGCTGTATATCAGGGAGTAAACCTTCTGAGAATAAAAACAGCTGGAGCTTGTTAAGGTAATTACACAGGGGAAAGGATAATGTACTGGGAACTCCTCAGAAAAATCTGATTCTTGGTGAGGGGAGAGAGATAAAAGCTCATTTAGGAACGACATGAACATGCTGCGTAGGTAGCTGTTTATCAGTAAATATCTCCACTGAGATTAAGAAAAGCAGTAGCTTAATAAATTAAGTACTTCCTGGTATGGTTACTGTACTGGTAACTCCCCAAAAGAATCTGGATTGTGGTGAGGGAACAGAGAAAAAAGCTCATTTAGGACCTGCACTTATCGAAGGGGGTAGGCAGCTGTATATCAGGGAGTAAACCTTCTGAGAATAAAAACAGCTGAGCTTGTTAAGGTAATTAACAGGGGAAAGGATAATGTACTGGGAACTCCTCAGAAGAATCTGATTTGTGGTGAGGGGAGAGAGATAAAAGCTCATTTAGGAACGACATGAACATGCTGCGTAGGTAGCAGTTTATCCGTAAATATCTCCACTGAGATTAAGAAAAGCAGTAGCTTAATAAATTAAGTACTTCCTGGTATGGTTACTGTACTGGTAACTCCCCAAAAGAATCTGGTCTGTGGTGAGGGAACAGAGAAAAAAGCTCATTTAGGACTGCACTTACGAAGGGGGTAGGCAGCTGTATATCAGGGAGTAAACCTTCTGAGAATAAAAACAGCTGGAGCTTGTTAAGGTAATTACACAGGGGAAAGGATAATGTACTGGGAACTCCTCAGAAGAATCTGATTTGTGGTGAGGGGAGAGAGATAAAAGCTCATTTAGGAACGACATGAACATGCTGCGTAGGTAGTGTTTATCAGTAAATATCTCCACTGAGATTAAGAAAAGCAGTAGCTTAATAAATTAAGTACTTCCTGGTATGGTTACTGTACTGGTAACTCCCCAAAAGAATCTGGATTGTGTGAGGGAACAGAGAAAAAAGCTCATTTAGGACCTGCACTTTCGAAGGGGGTAGGCAGCTGTATATCAGGGAGTAAACCTTCTGAGAATAAAAACAGCTGGAGCTTGTTAAGGTAATTACACAGGGGAAAGGATAATGTATTGGGAATCCTCAGAAGAATCTGATTTGTGGTGAGGGGAGAGAGATAAAAGCTCATTTAGGAACGACATGAACATGCTGCGTAGGTAGCTGTTTATCAGTAAATATCTCCACTGAGATTAAGAAAAGCAGTAGCTTAATAAATTAAGTACTTCCTGGTATGGTTACTGTACTGGTAACTCCCCAAAAGAATCTGGATTGTGGTGAGGGAACAGAGAAAAAAGCTCATTTAAGACCTGCACTTACGAAGGGGGTAGGCAGCTGTATATCAGGGAGTAAACCTTCTGAGAATAAAAACAGCTGGAGCTTGTTAAGGTAATTACACAGGGGAAAGGATAATGTACTGGGAACTCCTCAGAAGAATCTGATTTGTGGTGAGGGGAGAGAGATAAAAGCTCATTTAAGGAACGACATGAACATGCTGCGTACGTAGCTGTTTATGTCAGTAAATATCTCCACTGAGATTAAGAAAAGCAGTAGCTTAATAAATTAAGTACTTCCTGGTATGGTTACTGTACTGGTAACTCCCCAAAGAATCTGGATTGTGGTGAGGGAACAGAGAAAAAAGCTCATTTAGGACCTGCACTTACGAAGGGGGAAGGCAGCTGTATATCAGGGAGTAAACCTTCTGAGAATAAAAACAGCTGGAGCTTGTTAAGGTACTTACACAGGGGAAAGGATAATGTACTGGGAACTCCTCAGAAGAATCTGATTTGTGGTGAGGGGAGAGAGATAAAAGCAAATTTAGGAACGACATGAACATGCTGCGTACGTAGCTGTTTATCAGTAAATATCTCCACTGAGATTAAGAAAAGCAGTAGCTTAATAAATTAAGTACTTCCTGGTATGGTTACTGTACTGGTCACTCCCCAAAAGAATCTGGATTGTGGTGAGGGAACAGAGAAAAAAGCTCATTTAGGACCTGCACTTACGAAGGGGGTAGGCAGCTGTATATCAGGGAGTAAACCTTCTGAGAATAAAAACAGCTGGAGCTGGTTAAGGTAATTATACAGGGGAAAGGATAATGTACTGGGAACTCCTCAGAAGAATCTGATTTGTGGTGAGGGGAGAGATATAAAAGCTCCTTTAGGAACGACATGAACATGCTGCGTAGGTAGCTTTTTATAAGTAAATAGCTCCACTGAGATTAAGAAAAGCAGTAGCTTAATAAACTAAATACTTCCTGGTATGGTTACTGTACTGGTAACTCCCCAAAAGAACCTGGATTTTGTTGAGGGAACAGAGAAAAAAGCTCATTTAGGAACTGAACTTACGAAGGGGGTAGGCAGCTGTATATCAGGGAGTAAACCTTCTGAGAATAAAAACAGCTGGAGCTTGTTAAGGTAATTAAACAGGGGAAAGGATAATGTACTGGGAACTCCTCAGAAGAATCTGATTTGTGGTGAGGGGAGAGAGATAAAAGCTCATTTAGGAACGACATGAAGTATGCTGCGTAGGTAGCTGTTTATCAGTAAATATCTCCACTGAGATTAAGAAAAGCAGTAGCTTAATAAATTAAGTACTTCCTGGTAGGTTACTGTACTGGTAACTCCCCAAAAGAATCTGGATTGTGGTGAGGGAACAGAGAAAAAAGCTCATTTAGGACCTGCACTTACGAAGGGGGTAGGCAGCTGTATATCAGGGAGTAAACCTTCTGAGAATAAAAACAGCTGGAGCTTGTTAAGGTAATTACACAGGGGAAAGGATAATGTACTGGGAACTCCTCAGAAGAATCTGATTTGTGGTGAGGGGAGAGAGATAAAAGCTCATTTAGGAACGACATGAACATGCTGCGTAGGTAGCTGTTTATCAGTAATATCTCCACTGAGATTAAGAAAAGCAGTAGCTTAATAAATTAAGTACTTCCAGGTATGGTTACTGTACTGGTAACTCCCCAAAAGAATCTGGATTGTGGTGAGGGAACAGAGAAAAAAGCTCATTTAGGACCTGCACTTACGAAGGGGGTAGGCAGCTGTATATCAGGGAGTAAACCTTCTGAGAATAAAAACAGCTGGAGCTTGTTAAGGTAATTAGACAGGGGAAAGGATAATGTACTGGGAACTCCTCAGAAGAATCTGATTTGTGGTGAGGGGAGAGAGATAAAAGCTCATTAGGAACGACATGAACATGCTGCGTAGGTAGCTATTTTATCAGGGAGTAAACCTTCTGAGATTAAAAACAGCTGGAGCTTGTTAAGGTAATTACACAGGGGTATGGTTAATGTACTGGAACTCCTCAGAAGAATCTGGATTTGTGGTGAGGGGAGAGAGATAAAAGCTCATTTAGGAACGACACGAATGCTGCGTAGGCAGCTGTTTATCAGGGAGTACACCTTCTGAGATTAAAAACAGTAGCTTAATGTTAAGTACTTCCAGGGGTATGGTTAATGTACTGGTAACTCCCCAAGAAGAATCTGATTGTGGTGAGGGCAGAGAAAAAAGCTCATTTAGGACCTGCACTTGAACAGGGGGTAGGCAGCTGTATATCAGGGAGTAAACCTTCTGAGATTAAAAACAGCTGGAGCTTGTTAAGGTAATTACACAGGGGAAATGGTTAATGTACTGGAACTCCTCAGAAGAATCTGGATTTGTGGTGAGGGGAACAGAGAAAAAAGCTCATTTAGGACCTGCAATTACGAAGGGGGTAGGCAGCTGTATATCAGGGAGTAAACCTTCTGAGAATAAAAACAGCTGGAGCTTGTTAAGGTAATTACACAGGCAAAGGATAATGTACTGGGAAATGCTCAGAAGAATGTGATTTGTGGTGAGGGAAGAGAGATAAAAGCTAATTTAGGAACGACATGAACATCATGCGTATGTAGCTGTTTATCAGTAAATATCTCCACTGAGATTAGAAAAGCAGTAGCTTAAAATTAAGTACTTCCTGGTATGGTTACTGTACTGATAACTCCCCAAAAGAATCTGGATTGTGGTGAGGGAACAGAGAAAAAAGCTCATTTAGGACCTACACTTACGAAGGGGGTAGGCAGCTGTATATCAGGGAGTAAACATTCTGAGATAAAAACAGCTGGAGCTTGTTAAGGTAATTACACTTTGGAAAGGATAAAGTACTGGGAACTCCCTCAGAAGAATCTGATTTGTGGTGAGGGGAGAGAGATAAAAGCTCATTTAGGAACGACATGAACATGCTGCGTAGGTAGCTGTTTATCAGTAATATCTCCACTGAGATTAAAAAGCAGTAGCTTAATAATTTAAGGACTTCCTGGTATGGTTACTGTACTGGTAACTCCCCAAAAGAATCTGGATTGTGGTGAGGGAACAGAGAAAAAAGCTCATTTAGGACCTGCAATTACGAAGGGGGTAGTCAGCTGTATATCAGGGAGTAAACCTTCTGAGAATAAAAAACAGCTAGCTTAAGGTAATTACACAGGGGAAAGGATAATGTACTGGGAACTCCTGAGAAGAATCTGATTTGTGGTGAGGGGAGAGAGATAAAAGCTCATTTAGGAACGATATGAACATGCTGCGTAGGTAGCTGTTTATCAGGGAGTAAACCTTCTGAGAATAAAAACACCTGGAGCTTGTTAAGGTAATTACACAGGGGATAGGATAATGTACTGGGAACTCCTCAGAAGAATCTGATTTGTGGTGAGGGGAGAGAGATAAAAGCTCATTTAGGAACGACATGAACATGCTGCGTAGGTAGCTGTTTATCAGTAAATATCTCCACTGAGTTTAAGAAAAGCAGTAGCTTAATAAATTAAGTACTTCCTGGTATGGTTACTGTACTGGTAACTCCCCAAAAGAATCTGCATTGTGTTGAGGAAACAGAGAAAAAAGCTCATTTAGGACCTGCACTTACGAAGGGGGTATGCAGCTGTATATCAGGGAGTAAACCTTCTGAGAGTAAAAACAGCTGGAGCTTGTTAAGGTAATTACACAGGGGAAAGGGTAATGTACCGGGAACTCCTCAGAAGAATGTGATTTGTGGTGAGGGGAGAGAGATAAAAGCTCATTTAGGAACGACATGACCATGCTGCGTACATAGCTGTTTATCAGTAAATATCTCCACTGAGATTAAGAAAAGCAGTAGCTTAATAAATTAAGTACTTCCTGGTATGGTTACTGTACTGGTAACTCCCCAAGAGAATCTGGATTGTGGTGAGGGAACAGAGAAAAAAGCTCATTTAGGACCTGCACTTAGAAAGGGGGTAGGCAGCTGTATATCAGGGAGTAAACCTTCTGAGAATAAAAACAGCTGGAGCTTGTTAAGGTAATTACACAGGGGAAAGGATAATGTACTGGGAACTCCTCAGAAGAATCTGATTTGTGGTGAGGGGAGAGAGATAAAAGCTCATTTAGGAACGACATGAACATGCTGCGTAGGTAGCTGTTTATCAGTAAATATCTCCACTGAGATTAAGAAAAGCAGTAGCTTAATAAATTAAGTACTTCCTGGTATGGTTACTGTACTGGTAACTCCCCAAAAGAATCTGGATTGTGGTGAGGGAACAGAGAAAAAAGCTCATTTAGGACCTGCACTTACGAAGGGGGTAGGCAGCTGTATATCAGGGAGTAAACCTTCTGAGAATAAAAACAGCTGGAGCTTGTTAAGGTAATTACACAGGGGAAAGGATAATGTACTGGGAACTCCTCAGAAGAATCTGATTTGTGGTGAGGGCAGAGAGATAAAAGCTCATTTAGGAACTACATGAACATGCTGCGTAAGTAGCTGTTTATCAGTAAATATCTCCACGGAGATTAAGAAAAGCAGTAGCTTAATAAATTAAGTACTTCCTGGTATGGTTACTGTACTGGTAACTCCCCGAAAGAATCTGGATTGTGGTGAGGGAACAGAGAAAAAAGCTCATTTAGGACCTGCAATTACGAAGGGGGTAGGCAGCTGTATATCAGGGAGTAAACCTTCTGAGAATAAAAACAGCTGGAGCTTGTTAAGGTAATTACACAGGGGAAAGGATAATGTACTGGGAATGCTCAGAAGAATGTGATTTGTGGTGAGGGAAGAGAGATAAAAGCTAATTTAGGAACGACATGAACATCATGCGTATGAAGCTGTTTATCAGTAAATATCTCCACTGAGATTAAGAAAAGCAGTAGCTTAAAATTAAGTACTTCCTGGTATGGTTACTGTACTGATAACTCCCCAAAAGAATCTGGATTGTGGTGAGGGAACAGAGAAAAAAGCTCATTTAGGACCTACACTTACGAAGGGGGTAGGCAGCTGTATAACAGGGAGTAAACATTCTGAGAATAAAAACAGCTGGAGCTTGTTAAGGTAATTACACTTTGGAAAGGATAAAGTACTGGGAACTCCTCAGAAGAATCTGATTTGTGGTGAGGGGAGAGAGATAAAACTCATTTAGGAACGACATGAACATGCTGCGTAGGTAGCTGTTTATCAGTAAATATCTCCACTGAGATTAAGAAAAGCAGTAGCTTAATAATTTAAGTACTTCCTGGTATGGTTACTGTACTGGTAACTCCCCAAAAGAATCTGGATTGTGGTGAGGGAACAGAGAAAAAAGCTCATTTAGGACCTGCAATTACGAAGGGGGTAGGCAGCTGTATATCAGGGAGTAAACCTTCTGAGAATAAAAACAGCTGGAGCTTGTTAAGGTAATTACACAGGGGAAAGGATAATGTACTGGGAACTCCTGAGAAGAATCTGATTTGTGGTGAGGGGAGAGAGATAAAAGCTCATTTAGGAACGATATGAACATGCTGCGTAGGTAGCTGTTTATCAGGGAGTAAACCTTCTGAGATAAAAACAGCTGGAGCTTGTTAAGGTAATTACACAGGGGATAGGATAATGTACTGGGAACTCCTCAGAAGAATCTGATTTGTGGTGAGGGGAGAGAGATAAAAGCTCATTTAGGAACGACGTGAACATGCTGCGTAGGTAGCTGTTTATCAGTAAATATCTCCACTGAGATTAAGAAAAGAAGTAGCTTAATAAATTAAGTACTTCCTAGTATGGTTGCTGTACTGGTAACTCCCCAAAGAATCTGATTGTGGTGAGGGAACAGAGAAAAAAGCTCATTTAGGACCTGCACTTACGAAAGGGGGTAGGCAGCTGTATATCAGGGAGTAAACCTTCTGAGAGTAAAAACAGCTGGAGCTTGTTAAGGTAATTACACAGGGGAAAGGGTAATGTACGGGAACTCCTCAGAAGAATGTGATTTGTGGTGAGGGGAGAGAGATAAAAGCTCATTTAGGAACGACAGGAACATGCTGCGTACATAGCTGTTTATCAGTAAATATCCCACTGAGATTAAGAAAAGCAGTAGCTTATTAAATAAGTACTTCCTGGTATGGTTACTGTACTGGTAACTCCCCAAGAGAATCTGATTGTGGTGAGGGAACAGAGAAAAAAGCTCATTTAGGACCTGCACTTAGAAAGGGGGTAGGCAGCTGTATATCAGGGAGTAAACCTTCTGAGAATAAAAACAGCTGGAGCTTGTTAAGGTAATTACACAGGGGAAATGGATAATGTACTGGGAACTCCTCGAAGAATCTGATTTGTGGTGAGGGGAGAGAGATAAAAGCTCATTTAGGAACGACATGAACATGCTGCGTAGGTAGCTGTTTATCAGTAAATATCTCCACTGAGATTAGAAAAGCAGTAGCTTAATAAATTAAGTACTTCCTGGTATGGTTACTGTACTGGGTAACTCCCCAAAAGAATCTGATTGTGTTGAGGGAACAGAGAAAAAAGCTCATTTAGGAACTGCACTTACGAAGGGGGTAGGCAGCTGTATATCAGGGAGTAAACCTTCTGAGAATAAAAACAGCTGGAGCTGGTTAAGGTAATTATACAGGGGAAAGGACAATGTACTGGGAACTCCTCAGAAGAATCTGATTTGTGGTGAGGGGAGAGAGATAAAAGCTCATTTAGGAACGACATGAACATGCTGCGTAGGTAGCTTTTATAAGTAAATATCTCCACTGAGATTAAGAAAAGCAGTAGCTTAATAAATTAATACTTCCTGGTATGGTTACTGTACTGGTAACTCCCCAAAAGAATCTGATTGTGTTGAGGGAACAGAGAAAAAAGCTCATTTAGGAACTGACTTCGAAGGGGGTAGGCAGCTGTATATCAGGGAGTAAACCTTCTGAGATGAAAACAGCTGGAGCTTGTTAAGGTAATTACACAGGGGAAAGGTAATGTACTGGAACTCCTCAGAAGAATCTGATTTGTGGTGAGGGGAGAGAGATAAAAGCTCATTTAGGAACGACATGAACATGCTGCGTAGGTAGCTGTTTATCAGTAAATATCTCCACTGAGATTAAGAAAAGCAGTAGCTTAATAAATTAAGTACTTCCTGGTATGGTTACTGTACTGGTAACTCCCCAAAGAATCTGATTGTGGTGAGGGAACAGAGAAAAAAGCTCATTTAGGACCTGCACTTACGAAGGGGGTAGGCAGCTGTATATCAGGGAGTAAACCTTCTGAGAATAAAAACAGCTGGAGCTTGTTAAGGTAATTACACAGGGGAAAGGGTAATGTACCGGGAACTCCTCAGAAGAATCTGATTTGTGGTGAGGGGAGAGAGATAAAAGCTCATTTAGGAACGACAGGAACATGCTGCGTACATAGCTGTTTATCAGTAAATATCTCCACTGAGATTAAGAAAAGCAGTAGCTTAATAAATTAAGTACTTCCTGGTATGGTTACTGTACTGGTAACTCCCCAAAGGAATCTGGATTGTGGTGAGGGAACAGAGAAAAAAGCTCATTTAGGACCTGCACTTACGAAGGGGGTAGGCAGCTGTATATCAGGGAGTAAACCTTCTGAGAATAAAAACAGCTGGAGCTTGTTAAGGTAATTACACAGGGGAAAGGATAATGTACTGGGAACTCCTCAGAAGAATCTGATTTGTGGTGAGGGGAGAGAGATAAAAGCTCATTTAGGAACGACATGAACATGCTGCGTAGGTAGCTGTTTATCAGTAAATATCTCCACTGAGATTAAGAAAAGCAGTAGCTTAATAAATTAAGTACTTCCTGGTATGGTTACTGTACTGGTAACTCCCCAAAAGAATCTGGATTGTGGTGAGGGAACAGAGAAAAAAGCTCATTTAGGACTGCACTTACGAAGGGGGTAGGCAGCTGTATATCAGGGAGTAAACCTTCTGAGAATAAAAACAGCTGGAGCTTGTTAAGGTAATTACACAGGGGAAAGGATAATGTACTGGGAACTCCTCAGAAGAATCTGATTTGTGGTGAGGGGAGAGAGATAAAAGCTCATTTAGGAACGACATGAACATGCTGCGTAGGTAGCTGTTATCAGTAAATATCTCCACTGAGATTAAGAAAAGCAGTAGCTTAATAAATAAAGTACTTCCTGGTATGGTTACTGTACTGGTAACTCCCCAAAAGAATCTGGATTGTGGTGAGGGAACAGAGAAAAAAGCTCATTTAGGACCTGCACTTACGAAGGGGGTAGGCAGCTGTATATCAGGGAGTAAACCTTCTGAGATAAAAACAGCTGGAGCTTGTTAAGGTAATTACACAGGGGAAAGGATAATGTACTGGGAACTCCTCAGAAGAATCTGATTTGTGGTGAGGGGAGAGAGATAAAAGCTCATTTAGGAACGACATGAACATGCTGCGTAGGTAGCTGTTTATCAGTAAATATCTCCACTGAGATTAAGAAAAGCAGTAGCTTAATAAATTAAGTACTTCCTGGTATGGTTACTGTACTGGTAACTCCCCAAAAGAATCTGGATTGTGGTGAGGGAACAGAGAAAAAAGCTCATTTAGGACCTGCACTTACGAAGGGGGTAGGCAGCTGTATATCAGGGAGTAAACCTTCTGAGAATAAAAACAGCTGGAGCTTGTTAAGGTAATTACACAGGGGAAAGGATAATGTACTGGGAACTCCTCAGAAGAATCTGATTTGTGGTGAGGGGAGAGAGATAAAAGCTCATTTAGGAACGACATGAACATGCTGCGTAGGTAGCTGTTTATCAGTAAATATCTCCACTGAGATTAAGAAAAGCAGTAGCTTAATAAATTAAGTACTTCCTGGTATGGTTACTGTACTGGTAACTCCCCAAAGAATCTGGATTGTGGTGAGGGAACAGAGAAAAAAGCTCATTTAGGACCTGCACTTACGAAGGGGGTAGGCAGCTGTATATCAGGGAGTAAACCTTCTGAGAATAAAAACAGCTGGAGCTTGTTAAGGTAATTACACAGGGGAAAGGATAATGTACTGGGAACTCCTCAGAAGAATCTGATTTGTGGTGAGGGGAGAGAGATAAAAGCTCATTTAGGAACGACATGAACATGCTGCGTAGGTAGCTGTTTATCAGTAAATATCTCCACTGAGATTAAGAAAAGCAGTAGCTTGTTAAGTAATTACCTGGTATGGTTACTGTACTGGTAACTCCCCAAGAAGAATCTGGATTTGTGGTGAGGGAACAGAGAAAAAAGCTCATTTAGGAACGACATGAACATGCTGCGTAGGTAGCTGTTTATCAGGGAGTAAATCTTCTGAGATTAAGAAAAACAGCTGGAGCTTAATGTTAAGTATTCCAGGGGTATGGATAATGTACTGGAACTCCTCAAAAGAATCTGATTTGTGGTGAGGGGAGAGAGATAAAAGCTCATTTAGGAACGACATGAAGGGCTGCGTAGGTAGCTGTATATCAGTAAATATCTCCACTGAGATTAAAAAGCAGTAGCTTGTTAAGTAATTCCTGGTAGGTTACTGTACTGGTAACTCCCCAAAAGAATCTGGATTGTGGTGAGGGAACAGAGAAAAAAGCTCATTTAGGACCTGACACGAATGCTGGTACAGCTGTATATCAGTAAATATCTCCACTGAGATTAAAAACAGCTGGAGCTTTGTTAAGGTAATTCCAGGGGAATGGATAATGTACTGGGAACTCCTCAAGAGAATCTGATTTGTGGTGAGGGAGAGAGATAAAAGCTCATTTAGGAACGACATGAAATGGCTGCGTAGGCAGCTGTTTATCAGTAATATCTCCACTGAGATTAAGAAAAGCAGTAGCTTAATAAATTAAGTACTTCCTGGTAGGTTACTGTACTGGTAACTCCCCAAAAGAATCTGGATTGTGGTGAGGGAGAGAGAAAAAGCTCATTTAGGAACTGCACTTACGAATGGGTAGGTAGCTGTATATCAGGGAGTAAAACCTTCTGAGAATAAAAACAGCTGGAGCTTAATGTTAAGTATTCCAGGGGAAAGGATAATGTACTGGGAACTCCTCAGAAGAATCTGATTTGTGGTGAGGGAGAGAGATAAAAGCTCATTTAGGAACGACATGAACATGCTGCGTAGGTAGCTGTTTATCAGTAATATCTCTGAGATAAGAAAAGCAGTAGCTTAATAAATTAAGTACTGGTAGGTTACTGTACTGGTAACTCCCCAAAGAATCTGGATTGTGGTGAGGGAGAGAAAAAAGCTCATTTAGGACCTGCACTTGAACATGGGGTAGGTAGCTTTATCAGGGAGTAATACCTTCTGAGATAAAAAACAGCTGGAGCTTGTTAAGGTAATTACACAGGGGAAAGGATAATGTACTGGAACTCCCCAAGAAGAATCTGATTTGTGGTGAGGGAGAGAAAAAAGCTCATTTAGGAACTGACTTATGAACATGCTGCGTAGGTAGCTGTTTATCAGGGAGTAAACCTTCTGAGAATGAAAACAGCTGGAGCTTGTTAAGGTAATTAAACAGGGGAAAGGATAATGTACTGGAACTCCTCAGAAGAATCTGATTTGTGGTGAGGGGAGAGAGATAAAAGCTCATTTAGGAACGACATGAAATGCTGCGTAGGTAGCTGTTTATCAGTAAATATCTCCACTGAGTTTAAGAAAAGCAGTAGCTTAATAAATTAAGTACTGCCTGGTAAGTTTACTGTACTGGTAACTCCCCAAAGAATCTGGATTGTGGTGAGGGAACAGAGAAAAAAGCTCATTTAGGACTGCACTTATGAAAGGGGGTAGGCAGCTGTATATCAGGGAGTAAACCTTCTGAGAATAAAAACAGCTGGAGCTTGTTAAGGTAATTACACAGGGGAAAGGATAATGTACTGGGAACTCCTCAGAAGAATCTGATTTGTGGTGAGGGGAGAGAGATAAAAGCTCATTTAGGAACGACATGAACATGCTGCGTAGGTAGCTGTTTATCAGTAAATATCTCCACTGAGATTAAGAAAAGCAGTAGCTTAATAAATTAAGTACTTCCTGGTATGGTTACTGTACTGGTAACTCCCCAAAAGAATCTGGATTGTGGTGAGGGAACAGAGAAAAAAGCTCATTTAGGACCTGCACTTACGAAGGGGGTAGGCAGCTGTATATCAGGGAGTAAACCTTCTGAGAATAAAAACAGCTGGAGCTTGTTAAGGTAATTACACAGGGGAAAGGATAATGTACTGGGAACTCCTCAGAAGAATCTGATTTGTGGTGAGGGGAGAGAGATAAAAGCTCATTTAGGAACGACATGAACATGCTGCGTAGGTAGCTGTTTATCAGTAAATATCTCCACTGAGATTAAGAAAAGCAGTAGCTTAATAAATTAAGTACTTCCTGGTATGGTTACTGTACTGGTAACTCCCCAAAAGAATCTGGATTGTGTTGAGGGAACAGAGAAAAAAGCTCATTTAGGACCTGCACTTACGAAGGGGTAGGCAGCTGTATATCAGGGAGTAAACCTTCTGAGAATAAAAACAGCTGGAGCTTGTTAAGGTAATTACACAGGGGAAAGGATAATGTACTGGGAACTCCTCAGAAGAATCTGATTTGTGGTGAGGGGAGAGAGATAAAAGCTCATTTAGGAACGACATGAACATGCTGCGTAGGTAGCTGTTTATCAGTAAATATCTCCACTGAGATTAAGAAAAGCAGTAGCTTAATAAATTAAGTACTTCCTGGTATGGTTACTGTACTGGTAACTCCCCAAAAGAATCTGCATTGTGTTGAGGGAACAGAGAAAAAGCTCATTTAGGACCTGCACTTACGAAGGGGGTAGGCAGCTGTATATCAGGGAGTAAACCTTCTGAGAATAAAAACAGCTGGAGCTTGTTAAGGTAATTATACAGGGGAAAGGATAATGTACTGGGAACTCCTCAGAAGAATCTGATTTGTGGTGAGGGGAGAGAGATAAAAGCTCATTTAGGAACGACATGAACATGCTGCGTAGGTAGCTGTTTATCAGTAAATATCTCCACTGAGATTAAGAAAAGCAGTAGCTTAATAAATTAAGTACTTCCTGGTATGGTTACTGTACTGGTAACTCCCCAAAAGAATCTGGATTGTGGTGAGGGAACAGAGAAAAAAGCTCATTTAGGACTGCACTTACGAAGGGGGTAGGCAGCTGTATATCAGGGAGTAAACCTTCTGAGAATAAAAACAGCTGGAGCTTGTTAAGGTAATTAAACAGGGGAAAGGATAATGTACGGGAACTCCTCAGAAGAATCTGATTTGTGGTGAGGGGAGAGAGATAAAAGCTCATTTAGGAACGACATGAACATGCTGCGTAGGTAGCTGTTTATCAGTAAATATCTCCACTGAGATTAAGAAAAGCAGTAGCTTAATAAATTAAGTACTTCCTGGTATGGTTACTGTACTGGTAACTCCCCAAAAGAATCTGGATTGTGGTGAGGGAACAGAGAAAAAAGCTCATTTAGGACCTGCACTTACGAAGGGGGTAGGCAGCTGTATATCAGGGAGTACACCTTCTGAGAATAAAAACAGCTGGAGCTTGTTAAGGTAATTACACAGGGGAAAGGATAATGTACTGGGAACTCCTCAGAAGAATCTGATTTGTGGTGAGGGCAGAGAGATAAAAGCTCATTTAGGAACTACATGAACATGCTGCGTAAGTAGCTGTTTATCAGTAAATATCTCCACGGAGATTAAGAAAAGCAGTAGCTTAATAAATTAAGTACTTCCTGGTATGGTTACTGTACTGGTAACTCCCCGAAAGAATCTGGATTGTGGTGAGGGAACAGAGAAAAAAGCTCATTTAGGACCTGCAATTACGAAGGGGGTAGGCAGCTGTATATCAGGGAGTAAACCTTCTGAGAATAAAAACAGCTGGAGCTTGTTAAGGTAATTACACAGGGGAAAGGATAATGTACTGGGAAATGCTCAGAAGAATGTGATTTGTGGTGAGGGAAGAGAGATAAAAGCTAATTTAGGAACGACATGAACATCATGCGTATGAAGCTGTTTATCAGTAAATATCTCCACTGAGATTAAGAAAAGCAGTAGCTTAAAATTAAGTACTTCCTGGTATGGTTACTGTACTGATAACTCCCCAAAAGAATCTGGATTGTGGTGAGGGAACAGAGAAAAAAGCTCATTTAGGACCTACACTTACGAAGGGGGTAGGCAGCTGTATAACAGGGAGTAAACATTCTGAGAATAAAAACAGCTGGAGCTTGTTAAGGTAATTACACTTTGGAAAGGATAAGTACTGGGAACTCCTCAGAAGAATCTGATTTGTGGTGAGGGGAGAGAGATAAAAGCTCATTTAGGAACGACATGAACATGCTGCGTAGGTAGCTGTTTATCAGTAAATATCTCCACTGAGATTAAGAAAAGCAGTAGCTTAATAATTTAAGTACTTCCTGGTATGGTTACTGTACTGGTAACTCCCCAAAAGAATCTGGATTGTGGTGAGGGAACAGAGAAAAAAGCTCATTTAGGACCTGCAATTACGAAGGGGGTAGGCAGCTGTATATCAGGGAGTAAACCTTCTGAGAATAAAAACAGCTGGAGCTTGTTAAGGTAATTACACAGGGGAAAGGATAATGTACTGGGAACTCCTGAGAAGAATCTGATTTGTGGTGAGGGGAGAGAGATAAAAGCTCATTTAGGAACGATATGAACATGCTGCGTAGGTAGCTGTTTATCAGGGAGTAAACCTTCTGAGAATAAAAACAGCTGGAGCTTGTTAAGGTAATTACACAGGGGATAGGAGAATGTACTGGGAACTCCTCAGAAGAATCTGATTTGTGGTGAGGGGAGAGAGATAAAAGCTCATTTAGGAACGACATGAACATGCTGCGTAGGTAGCTGTTTATCAGTAAATATCTCCACTGAGATTAAGAAAAGAAGTAGCTTAATAAATTAAGTACTTCCTAGTATGGTTGCTGTACTGGTACTCCCCAAAAGAATCTGCATTGTGTTGAGGGAACAGAGAAAAAAGCTCATTTAGGACCTGCACTTACGAAGGGGGTAGGCAGCTGTATATCAGGGAGTAAACCTTCTGAGAGTAAAAACAGCTGGAGCTTGTTAAGGTAATTACACAGGGGAAAGGGTAATGTACCGGGAACTCCTCAGAAGAATGTGATTTGTGGTGAGGGGAGAGAGATAAAAGCTCATTTAGGAACGACAGGAACATGCTGCGTACATAGCTGTTTATCAGTAAATATCTCCACTGAGATTAAGAAAAGCAGTAGCTTATTAAATAAAGTACTTCCTGGTATGGTTACTGTACTGGTAACTCCCCAAGAGAATCTGGATTGTGGTGAGGGAACAGAGAAAAAAGCTCATTTAGGACCTGCACTTAGAAAGGGGGTAGGCAGCTGTATATCAGGGAGTAAACCTTCTGAGAATAAAAACAGCTGGAGCTTGTTAAGGTAATTACACAGGGGAAAGGATAATGTACTGGGAACTCCTCAGAAGAATCTGATTTGTGGTGAGGGGAGAGAGATAAAAGCTCATTTAGGAACGACATGAACATGCTGCGTAGGTAGCTGTTTATCAGTAAATATCTCCACTGAGATTAAGAAAAGCAGTAGCTTAATAAATTAAGTACTTCCTGGTATGGTTACTGTACTAGTAACTCCCCAAAAGAATCTGCATTGTGTTGAGGGAACAGAGAAAAAAGCTCATTTAGGACCTGCACTTACGAAGGGGGTAGGCAGCTGTATATCAGGGAGTAAACCTTCTGAGAATAAAAACAGCTGGAGCTGGTTAAGGTAATTATACAGGGGAAAGGACAATGTACTGGGAACTCCTCAGAAGAATCTGATTTGTGGTGAGGGGAGAGAGATAAAAGCTCCTTTAGGAACGACATGAACATGCTGCGTAGGTAGCTTTTTATAAGTAAATAGCTCCACTGAGATTAAGAAAAGCAGTAGCTTAATAAACTAAATACTTCCTGGTATGGTTACTGTACTGGTAACTCCCCAAAAGAACCTGGATTGTGTTGAGGGAACAGAGAAAAAAGCTCATTTAGGAACTGAACTTTCGAAGGGGGTAGGCAGCTGTATATCAGGGAGTAAACCTTCTGAGAATGAAAACAGCTGGAGCTTGTTAAGGTAATTACACAGGGGAAAGGATAATGTACTGGGAACTCCTCAGAAGAATCTGATTTGTGGTGAGGGGAGAGAGATAAAAGCTCATTTAGGAACGACATGAACATGCTGCATAGGTAGCTGTTTATCAGTAAATATCTCCACTGAGATTAAGAAAAGCAGTAGCTTAATAAATTAAGTACTTCCTGGTATGGTTACTGTACTGGTAACTCCCCAAAAGAATCTGCATTGTGTTGAGGGAACAGAGAAAAAAGCTCATTTAGGACCTGCACTTACGAAGGGGGTAGGCAGCTGTATATCAGGGAGTAAACCTTCTGAGAGTAAAAACAGCTGGAGCTTGTTAAGGTAATTACACAGGGGAAAGGGTAATGTACCGGGAGCTCCTCAGAAGAATCTGATTTGTGGTGAGGGGAGAGAGATAAAAGCTCATTTAGGAACGACAGGAACATGCTGCGTACATAGCTGTTTATCAGTAAATATCTCCCCTGAGTTTAAGAAAAGCAGTAGCTTAATAAATTAAGTACTTCCTGGTATGGTTACTGTACTGGTAACTCCCCAAAGGAATCTGGATTGTGGTGAGGGAACAGAGAAAAAAGCTCATTTAGGACCTGCACTTACGAAGGGGGTAGGCAGCTGTATATCAGGGAGTAAACCTTCTGAGAATAAAAACAGCTGGAGCTTGTTAAGGTAATTACACAAGGGAAAGGATAATGTACTGGGAACTCCTCAGAAGAATCTGAATTTTGGTGAGGGGTGAGAGATAAAAGCTCATTTAGGAACGACATGAACATGCTGCGTAGGTAGCTGTTTATCAGTAAATATCTCCACTGAGATTAAGAAAAGCAGTAGCTTAATAAATTAAGTACTTCCTGGTATGGTTACTGTACTGGTAACTCCCCAAGAGAATCTGGATTGTGGTGAGGGAACAGAGAAAAAAGCTCATTTAGGACTGCACTTACGAAGGGGGTAGGCAGTTGTATATCAGGGAGTAAACCTTCTGAGAATAAAAACAGCTGGAGCTTGTTAAGGTAATTACACAGGGGAAAGGATAATGTACTGGGAACTCCTCAGAAGAATCTGATTTGTGGTGAGGGGAGAGAGATAAAAGCTCATTTAGGAACGACATGAACATGCTGCGTAGGTAGCTGTTATCAGTAAATATCTCCACTGAGATTAAGAAAAGCAGTAGCTTCAATAAATAAGTACTTCCTGGTATGGTTACTGTACTGGTAACTCCCCAAAAGAATCTGGATTGTGGTGAGGGAACAGAGAAAAAAGCTCATTTAGGACCTGCACTTACGAAGGGGGTAGGCAGCTGTATATCAGGGAGTAAACTTTCTGAGATAAAAACAGCTGGAGCTTGTTAAGGTAATTACACAGGGGAAGGATAATTACTGGGAACTCCTCAAAAGAATCTGATTTGTGGTGAGGGGAGAGAGATAAAAGCTCATTAGGAACGACATGAACGTGCTGCGTAGGTAGCTGTTTATCAGTAAATATCTCCACTGAGATTAAGAAAAGCAGTAGCTTAATAAATTAAGTACTTCCTGGTATTGTTACTGTACTGGTAACTCCCCAAAAGAATCTGGATTGTGGTGAGGGAACAGAGAAAAAGCTCATTTAGGACCTGCACTTACGAAGGGGGTAGGCAGCTGTATATCAGGGAGTAAACCTTCTGAGAATAAAAACAGCTGGAGCTTGTTAAGGTAATTACACAGGGGAAAGGATAATGTACTGGGAACTCCTCAGAAGAATCTGATTTGTGGTGAGGGGAGAGAGATAAAAGCTCATTTAGGAACGACATGAACATGCTGCGTAGGTAGCTGTTTATCAGTAATATCTCCACTGAGATTAAGAAAAGCAGTAGCTTAATAAATTAAGTACTTCCTGGTATGGTTACTGTACTGGTAACTCCCCAAAAGAATCTGGATTGTGGTGAGGGTACAGAGAAAAAAGCTCATTTAGGACCTGCACTTACGAAGGGGTAGGAAGCTGTATATCAGGGAGTAAACCTTCTGAGAATAAAAACAGCTGGAGCTTGTTAAGGTAATTACACAGGGGAAAGGATAATGTACTGGGAACTCCTCAGAAGAATCTGATTTGTGGTGAGGGAGAGAGATAAAAGCTCATTTAGGAACGACATGAACATGCTGCGTAGGTAGCTGTTTATCAGTAAATATCTCCACTGAGATTAAGAAAAGCAGTAGCTTTAAATTAAGTACTTCCTGGTATGGTTACTGTACTGGTAACTCCCCAAAAGAATCTGGATTGTGGTGAGGGAACAGAGAAAAAAGCTCATTTAGGACCTGCACTTAAGAAGGGGGTAGGCAGCTGTATATCAGGGAGTAAACCTTCTGAGAATAAAAACAGCTGGAGCTTGTTAAGGTAATTACACTGGAAAGGATAATGTACTGGGAACTCCTGAGAAGAATCTGATTTGTGGTGAGGGGAGAGAGATAAAAGCTCATTTAGGAACGATATGAACATGCTGCGTAGGTAGCTGTTTATCAGGGAGTAAACCTTCTGAGAATAAAAACAGCTGGAGCTTGTTAAGGTAATTACACAGGGGATAGGATAATGTACTGGGAACTCCTCAGAAGAATGTGATTTGTGGTGAGGGGAGAGAGATAAAAGCTCATTTAGGAACGACAGGACCATGCTGCGTACATAGCTGTTTATCAGTAAATATCTCCACTGAGATTAAGAAAAGCAGTAGCTTAATAAATTAAGTACTTCCTGGTATGGTTACTGTACTGGTAACTCCCCAAGAGAATCTGGATTGTGGTGAGGGAACAGAGAAAAAAGCTCATTTAGGACCTGCACTTAGAAAGGGGGTAGGCAGCTGTATATCAGGGAGTAAACCTTCTGAGAATAAAAACAGCTGGAGCTTGTTAAGGTAATTACACAGGGGAAAGGATAATGTACTGGGAACTCCTCAGAAGAATCTGATTTGTGGTGAGGGGAGAGAGATAAAAGCTCATTTAGGAACGACATGAACATGCTGCGTAGGTAGCTGTTTATCAGTAAATATCTCCACTGAGATTAAGAAAAGCAGTAGCTTAATAAATTAAGTACTTCCTGGTATGGTTACTGTACTGGTAACTCCCCAAAAGAATCTGCATTGTGTTGAGGGAACAGAGAAAAAAGCTCATTTAGGACCTGCACTTACGAAGGGGGTAGGCAGCTGTATATCAGGGAGTAAACCTTCTGAGAATAAAAACAGCTGGAGCTTGGTTAAGGTAATTACACAGGGGAAAGGATAATGTACTGGGAACTCCTCAGAAGAATCTGATTTGTGGTGAGGGGAGAGAGATAAAAGCTCATTTAGGAACGACGTGAACATGCTGCGTAGGTAGCTGTTTATCAGTAAATATCTCCACTGAGATTAAGAAAAGCAGTAGCTTAATAAATTAAAGTACTTCCTGGTATGGTTACTGTACTGGTAACTCCCCAAAAGAACCTGGATTGTGTTGAGGGAACAGAGAAAAAAGCTCATTTAGGACCTGCACTTACGAAGGGGGTAGGCAGCTGTATATCAGGGAGTAAACCTTCTGAGAATAAAAACAGCTGGAGCTTGTTAAGGTAATTAACAGGGGAAAGGATAATGTACTGGGAACTCCTCAGAAGAATCTGATTTGTGGTGAGGGGAGAGAGATAAAAGCTCATTTAGGAACGACATGAACATGCTGCGTAGGTAGCTGTTTATCAGTAAATATCTCCACTGAGATTAAGAAAAGCAGTAGCTTAATAAATTAAGTACTTCCTGGTAGGTTACTGTACTGGTAACTCCCCAAAAGAATCTGGATTGTGGTGAGGGAACAGAGAAAAAAGCTCATTAGGACCTGCACTTACGAAGGGGGTAGGCAGCTGTATATCAGGGAGTAAACCTTCTGAGAATAAAAACAGCTGGAGCTTGTTAAGGTAATTACACAGGGGAAAGGATAATGTACCGGGAACTCCTCAGAAGAATCTGATTTGTGGTGAGGGGAGAGAGATAAAAGCTCATTTAGGAACGACATGAACATGCTGCGTAGGTAGCTGTTTATCAGTAAATATCTCCACTGAGATTAAGAAAAGCAGTAGCTTAATAAATTAAGTACTTCCTGGTATGGTTACTGTACTGGTAACTCCCCAAAAGAATCTGGATTGTGGTGAGGGAACAGAGAAAAAAGCTCATTTAGGACCTGCACTTACGAAGGGGGTAGGCAGCTGTATATCAGGGAGTAAACCTTCTGAGAATAAAAACAGCTGGAGCTTGTTAAGGTAATTACACAGGGGAAAGGATAATGTACTGGGAACTCCTCAGAAGAATCTGATTTGTGGTGAGGGGAGAGAGATAAAAGCTCATTTAGGAACGACATGAACATGCTGCGTAGGTAGCTGTTTATCAGTAAATATCTCCACTGAGATTAAGAAAAGCAGTAGCTTAATAAATTAAGTACTTCCTGGTATGGTTACTGTACTGGTAACTCCCCAAAGAATCTGGAATTGTGGTGAGGGAACAGAGAAAAAAGCTCATTTAGGACCTGCACTTACGAAGGGGGTAGGCAGCTGTATATCAGGGAGTAAACCTTCTGAGAATAAAAACAGCTGGAGCTTGTTAAGGTAATTACACAGGGGAAAGGATAATGTACTGGGAACTCCTCAGAAGAATCTGATTTGTGGTGAGGGGAGAGAGATAAAAGCTCATTTAGGAACGACATGAACATGCTGCGTAGTAGCTGTTTATCAGTAAATATCTCCACTGAGATTAAGAAAAGCAGTAGCTTAATAAATTAAGTACTTCCTGGTATGGTTACTGTACTGGTAACTCCCCAAAAGAATCTGGATTGTGGTGAGGGAACAGAGAAAAAGCTCATTTAGGACCTGCACTTACGAAGGGGGTAGGCAGCTGTATATCAGGGAGTAAACCTTCTGAGAATAAAAACAGCTGGAGCTTGTTAAGGTAATTACACAGGGGAAAGGATAATGTACTGGGAACTCCTCAGAAGAATCTGATTTGTGGTGAGGGGAGAGAGATAAAAGCTCATTTAGGAACGACATGAACATGCTGCGTAGGTAGCTGTTTATCAGTAAATATCTCCACTGAGATTAAGAAAAGCAGTAGCTTAATAAATTAAGTACTTCCTGGTATGGTTACTGTACTGGTAACTCCCCAAAAGAATCTGGATTGTGGTGAGGGAACAGAGAAAAAAGCTCATTTAGGACCTGCACTTACGAAGGGGGTAGGCAGCTGTATATCAGGGAGTAAACTTCTGAGAATAAAAACAGCTGGAGCTTGTTAAGGTAATTACACAGGGGAAAGGATAATGTACTGGGAACTCCTCAGAAGAATCTGATTTGTGGTGAGGGGAGAGAGATAAAAGCTCATTAGGAACGACATGAACATGCTGCGTAGGTAGCTGTTTATCAGTAAATATCTCCACTGAGATTAAGAAAAGCAGTAGCTTAATAAGTTAAGTACTTCCTGGTATGGTTACTGTACTGGTAACTCCCCAAAAGAATCTGGATTGTGGTGAGGGAACAGAGAAAAAAGCTCATTTAGGACCTGCATTACGAAGGGGGTAGGCAGCTGTATATCAGGGAGTAAACCTTCTGAGAATAAAAACAGCTGGAGCTTGTTAAGGTAATTACACAGGGGAAAGGATAATGTACTGGGAACTCCTCAGAAGAATCTGATTTGTGGTGAGGGGAGAGAGATAAAAGCTCATTTAGGAACGATTATGAACATGCTGCGTAGGTAGCTGTTTATCAGTAAATATCTCCACTGAGATTAAGAAAAGCAGTAGCTTAATAAATTAAGTACTTCCTGGTATGGTTACTGTACTGGTAACTCCCCAAAAGAATCTGGATTGTGGTGAGGGAACAGAGAAAAAAGCTCATTTAGGTCCTGCACTTACGAAGGGGGTAGGCAGCTGTATATCAGGGAGTAAACCTTCTGAGAATAAAAACAGCTGGAGCTTGTTAAGGTAATTACACAGGGGAAAGGATAATGTACTGGGAACTCCCCAGAAGAATCTGATTTGTGGTGAGGGGAGAGAGATAAAAGCTCATTTAGGAACGACATGAACATGCTGCGTAGGTAGCTGTTTATCAGTAAATATCTCCACTGAGATTAAGAAAAGCAGTAGCTTAATAAATTAAGTACTTCCTGGTATGGTTACTGTACTGGTAACTCCCCAAAGAATGTAGATTGTGGTGAGGGAACAGAGAAAAAAGCTCATTTAGGCACGACAGGCAGGTACAGCTGTATATCAGGGAGTAAACCTTCTGAGAATAAAAAAGCAGTGCTTGGTAAGGTAATTACACAGGGGAAAGGATAATGTACTGGGAACTCCTCAGAAGAATCTGATTTGTGTGAGGGGAGAGAGATAAAAGCTCATTTAGGAACGACATGAACATCCTGCGTAGGTAGCTGTTTATCAGTAAATATCGCCACTGAGATTAAGAAAAGCAGTAGCTTAATAAATTAAGTACTTCCTGGTCTGGTTACTGTACTGGTAACTCCCCAAAAGAATCTGGATTGTGGTGAGGGAACAGAGAAAAAAGCTCATTTAGGACTTGCACTTACGAAGGGGGTAGGCAGCTGTATATCAGTAAATACCTTCTGAGAATAAAAACAGCTGGAGCTTGTTAAGGTAATTACACAGGGGAAAGGATAATGTACTCGGAACTCCCAGAAGAATCTGATTTGTCGTGAGGGAAGAGATAAAAGCTCATTTAGGAACGACATGAACATGGTAGGTAGCTGTTTATCAGTAAATATCTCCACTGAGATTAAGAAAAGCAGTAGTTAATAATTAAGTACTTCCTGGTATGGTTACTGTACTGGTAACTCCCTCAAAGAATCTGGATTGTGGTGAGGGAACAGAGAATAAAAGCTCATTTAGGACCTGCACTTACAGGGGGTAGGCAGATGTATATCAGGGAGTAAACCTTCTGAGAATAAAAAACAGCTGGAGCTTGTTAAGGTAATTACACTGGAAAGGATAATGTACTGGGAACTCCTCAGAAGAATCTGATTTTTGGTGAGGGGAGAGAGATAAAAGCTCATTTAGGAACGACATGGACATGCTGCGTAGGTAGCTGTTTATCAGTAATATCTCCACTGAGATTAAGAAAAGCAGTAGCTTAATAAATTAAGTACTTCCTGGTAGGTTACTGTACTGGTAACTCCCCAAAGAATCTGGATTGTGGTGAGGGAGAGAGAAAAAGCTCATTTAGGACCTGCACTTACGAAGGGGGTAGGCAGCTGTATATCAGGGAGTAAACCTTCTGAGAATAAAAACAGCTGCAGCTTGTTAAGGTAATTACACAGGGGAAAGGATAATGTACTGGGAACTCCCCAGAAGAATCTGATTTGTGGTGAGGGGAGAGAGATAAAAGCTCATTTAGGAACGACATGAAAATGCTGCGTAGGTAGCTGTTTATCAGTAAATACCTTCCACTGAGATTAAGAAAAGCAGCTAGCTTAATAAATTAATTACTTCAGGTATGGTTACTGTACTGGGAACTCCCAAAAGAATCTGGATTGTGGTGAGGGAGAGAGAAAAAGCTCATTTTGGACCTGCACTTAAGAAGGGTGTAGGCAGCTGTATATCAGGGAGTAAACCTTCTGAGAATAAAAACAGCTGGAGCTTGTTAAGGTAATTACACAGGGGAAAGGATAATGTACTGGGAACTCCTCAGAAGAATCTGATTTGTGGTGAGGGAGAGAAAAAAGCTCATTTAAGAACGACATGAACATGCTGCGTAGGTAGCTGTTTATCAGTAAATATCTCCACTGAGATTAAGAAAAGCAGTAGCTTAATAAATTAAGTACTTCCTGGTATGGTTACTGTACTGGTAACTCCCAAAGAATCTAGATTGTGGTGAGGGAACAGAGAAAAGCTCATTTAGGTCCTGCACTTTCGAAGGGGGCAGGCAGCTGTATATCAGGGAGTAAACCTTCTGAGAATAAAAACAGCTGGTGCTTGGTAAGGTAAATACACAGGGGAAAGGATAATGTACTGGGAACTCCTCGGAAGAATCTGATTTGTGCTGAGGGGAGAGAGATAAAAGCTAATTTAGGAACGACATGAACATCCTGCGTAGGTAGCTGTTTATCAGTAAATATCGCCACTGAGATTAAAAAGCAGTAGCTTAATAAATTAAGTATTTCCTGGTCTGGTTACTGTACTGGTAACTCCCAAAAGAATCTGGATTGTGGTGAGGGAACAGAGAAAAAAGCTCATTTAGGACTTGCACTTACGAAGGGGGTAGGCAGCTGTATATCAGGGAATAAACCTTCTGAGAATAAAAACAGCTAGCTTGTTAAGGTAATTACACAGGGGAAAGGATCATGTACTCGGAACTCCTCAGAAGAATCTGATTTGTTGTGAGGGGAGAGAGATAAAAGCTCATTTAGGAACGACATGAACATGCTGCGTAGGTAGCTGTTTATCAGTAAATATCTCCACTGAGATTAAGAAAAGCAGTAGCTTAATAAATTAAGTACTTCCTGGTATGGTTACTGTACTGGTAACTCCCAAAAGAATGTGGATTGCGGTGAGGGGAACAGAGAAAAAAGCTCATTTAGGACCTGCACTTACGAAGGGGGTAGGCAGCTGTATATCAGGGAGTAAACCTTCTGAGAATAAAAACAGCTGGAGCTTGTTAAGGTAATTACACAGGGGAAAGGATAATGTACTGTGAACTCCTCAGAAGAATCTGATTTGTGGTGAGGGGAGAGAGATAAAAGCTCATTTAGGAACGACATGAACATGCTGCGTAGGTAGCTGTTTATCAGTAAATATCTCCACTGAGATTAAGAAAAGCAGTAGCTTAATAAATTAAGTACTTACTGGTATCGTTACTGTACTGGTAACTCCCCAAAAGAATCTGGATTGTGGTGAGGGAACAGAGAAAAAAGCTCAATTAGGACTGCACTTACGAAGGGGGTAGGCAGCTGTATATCAGGGAGCAAACCTTCTGAGAATAAAAACACCTGGAGCTTGTTAAGGTAATTACACAGGATAAAGGATAATGTACCGGGAACTCCTCAGAAAAATCTGATTTGTGGTGAGGGGAGAGAGATAAAAGCTCATTTAGGACGACATGAACATGCTGCGTAGGTAGCTGTTTATCAGTAAATATCTCCACTGAGATTAAAAAGCAGTAGCTTAATAAATTAAGTACTTCCTGGTATGGTTACTGTACTGGTAACTCCCCAAAGAATCTAGATTGTGGTGAGGGAACAGAGAAAAAAGCTCATTTAGGTCCTGCACTTTCGAAGGGGGCAGGCAGCTGTATATCAGGGAGTAAACCTTCTGAGAATAAAAAACAGCTGGAGCTTGGTAAGGTAATTACACAAGGGAAAGGATAATGTACTGGGAACTCCTCAGAAGAATCTGATTTGTGGTGAGGGGAGAGAGATAAAAGCTCATTTAGGAACGACATGAACATGCTGCGTACGTAGCAGTTTATCAGTAAATATCTTCACTGAGATTAAAAAGCAGTAGCTTAATAAATTAATTACTTCCAGGTATGGTTACTGTACTGGTAACTCCCCAAAAGAATCTGGATTGTGGTGAGGGAACAGAGAAAAAATCTCATTTTGGACCTGCACTTAAGAAGGGTGTAGGCAGCTGTATATCAGGGAGTAAACCTTCTGAGAATAAAAACAGCTGGAGCTTGTTAAGGTAATTACACAGGGGAAAGGGTAATGTACTGGGAACTCCTCAGAAGAATCTGATTTGTGGTGAGGGAGAGAGATAAAAGCTCATTTAGGAACGACATGAACATGCTGCGTAGGTAGCTGTTTATCAGTAAATATCTCCACTGAGATTAAGAAAAGCAGTAGCTTAATAAATTAAGTACTTCCTGGTATGGTTACTGTACTGGTAACTCCCCAAAAGAATGTGGATTGCGGTGAGGGAACAGAGAAAAAAGCTCATTTAGGACCTGCACTTACGAAGGGGGTAGGCAGCTGTATATCAGGGAGTAAACCTTCTGAGAATAAAAACAGCTGGAGCTTGTTAAGGTAATTACACAGGGGAAAGGATAATGTACTGTGAACTCCTCAGAAGAATCTGATTTGTGGTGAGGGGAGAGAGATAAAAGCTCATTTAGGAACGACATGAACATGCTGCGTAGGTAGCTGTTTATCAGTAAATATCTCCACTGAGATTAAGAAAAGCAGTAGCTTAATAAATTAAGTACTTACTGGTATCGTTACTGTACTGGTAACTCCCCAAAAGAATCTGGATTGTGGTGAGGGAACAGAGAAAAAAGCTCAATTAGGACCTGCACTTACGAAGGGGGTAGGCAGCTGTATATCAGGGAGCAAACCTTCTGAGAATAAAAACACCTGGAGCTTGTTAAGGTAATTACACAGGATAAAGGATAATGTACCGGGAACTCCTCAGAAAAATCTGATTTGTGGTGAGGGGAGAGAGATAAAAGCTCATTTAGGAACGACATGAACATGCTGCGTAGGTAGCTGTTTATCAGTAAATATCTCCACTGAGATTAAGAAAAGCAGTAGCTTAATAAATTAAGTACTTCCTGGTATGGTTACTGTACTGGTAACTCCCCAAAGAATCTAGATTGTGGTGAGGGAACAGAGAAAAAAGCTCATTTAGGTCCTGCACTTTCGAAGGGGGCAGGCAGCTGTATATCAGGGAGTAAACCTTCTGAGAATAAAAACAGCTGGAGCTTGGTAAGGTAATTACACAAGGGAAAGGATAATGTACTGGGAACTCCTCAGAAGAATTTGATTTGTGGTGAGGGGAGAGAGATAAAAGCTCATTTAGGAACGACATGAACATGCTGCGTACGTAGCAGTTTATCAGTAAATATCTTCACTGAGATTAAGAAAAGCAGTAGCTTAATAAATTAATTACTTCCAGGTATGGTTACTGTACTGGTAACTCCCCAAAAGAATCTGGATTGTGGTGAGGGAATAGAGAAAAAATCTCATTTTGGACCTGCACTTAAGAAGGGTGTAGGCAGCTGTATATCAGGGAGTAAACCTTCTGAGAATAAAAACAGCTGGAGCTTGTTAAGGTAATTACACAGGGGAAAGGGTAATGTACTGGGAACTCCTCAGAAGAATCTGATTTGTTGTGAGGGGAGAGAGATAAAAGCTCATTTAGGAACGACATGAACATGCTGCGTAGGTAGCTGTTTATCAGTAAATATCTCCACTGAGATTAAGAAAAGCAGTAGCTTAATAAATTAAGTACTTCCTGGTATGGTTACTGTACTGGTAACTCCCCAAAAGAATCTGGATTGTGGTGAAGGAACAGAGAAAAAAGCTCATTTAGGACATGCACTTACGAAGGGGGTAGGCAGCTGTATATCAGGGAGTAAACCTTCTGAGAATAAAAACAGCTGGAGCTTGTTAAGGTAATTACACATGGGAAAGGATAATGTACTGGGAACAATTCAGAAGAATCTGATTTGTGGTGAGGGGAGAGAGATAAAAGCTCATTTAGGAACGACATGAACATGTTGCGTAGGTAGCTGTTTATCAGTAAATATCTCCACTGAGATTAAGAAAAGCAGTAGGTTAATAAGTTAAGTACTTCCTGGTATGGTTACTGTACTGGTAACTCCCCAGAGAATCTGGATTGTGTTGAGCGAACAGAGAAAAAAGCTCATTTAGGACCTGCACTTTCGAAGGTTGTAGGCAGGTGTATATCAGGGAGTAAACCTTCTGAGAATAAAAACAGCTGGAGCTTGTTAAGGTAATTACACAGGGGAAAGGATAATGTACTGGGAACTCCTTAGAAGAATCTGATTTGTGGAGAGGGGAGAGAGATAAAAGCTCATTTAAGAACGACATGAACATGCTGCGTAGGTAGCTGTTTATCAGTAAATATCTCCACTGAGATTAAGAAAAGCAGTAGCTTAATAAATTAAGTACTTCCTGGTATGGTTACTGTACTGGTAACTCCCCAAAGAATCTAGATTGTGGTGAGGGAACAGAGAAAAAAGCTCATTTAGGTCCTGCACTTTCGAAGGGGGCAGGCAGCTGTATATGAGGGAGTAAACCTTCTGAAAATAAAAACAGCTGGAGCTTGGTAAGGTAATTACACAGGGGAAAGGATAATGTACTGGGAACTCCTCAGAAGAATCTGATTTGTGCTGAGGGGAGAGATATAAAAGCTAATTTAGGAACGACATGAACATCCTGCGTAGGTAGCTGTTTATCAGTAAATATCGCCACTGAGATTAAGAAAAGCAGTAGCTTAATAAATTAAGTACTTCCTGGTCTGGTTACTGTACTGGTAACTCCCCAAAAGAATCTGGATTGTGGTGAGGGAACAGAGAAAAAAGCTCATTTAGGACTTGCACTTACGAAGGGGGTAGGCAGCTGTATATCAGGGAATAAACCTTCTGAGAATAAAAACAGCTGGAGCTTGTTAAGGTAATTACACAGGGGAAAG
This sequence comes from Perognathus longimembris pacificus, assembly GCF_023159225.1. Taxonomy (NCBI): domain Eukaryota; kingdom Metazoa; phylum Chordata; class Mammalia; order Rodentia; family Heteromyidae; genus Perognathus; species Perognathus longimembris. Next base: position 1,819 of record NW_025961137.1, on the reverse strand, counting down.
GATAATGTACTCGGAACTCCTCAGAAGAATCTGATTTGTCGTGAGGGAATTGAGATAAAAGCTCATTTACCAACGACATCAACATGCTGCATAGGTAGCTGTTTATCAGTAAATATCTCCACTGAGATTAAGAAAATCAGTAGCTTAATAAATTAAGTACTTCCTGGTATTGTTACTGTACTGGTAACTCCCAAAAAAATCTGGATTGTGGTGAGGGAACAGAGAATAAAGCTCATTTAGGACCTGCACTTACGAAGGGGGTAGGCAGATGTATATCAGGGAATAAAACTTCTGAGAATAAAAACAGCTGGAGCTTGTTAAGGTAATTACACAGGGGAAAGGATAATGGTCTGGGAACTCCTCAGAAGAATCTGATTTTTGGTGAGGGGAGAGAGATAAAAGCTCATTTAGGAACGACATGGACATGCTGCGTAGGTACTTGTTTATCAGTAAATATCTCCACTGAGATTAAGAAAAGCAGTAGCTTAATAAATTAAGTACTTCCTGGTATGGTTACTGTACTGGTAATTCCCCAAAAGAATCTGGATTGTGGTGAGGGAACAGAGAAAAAGCTCATTTAGGACCTGCACTTACGAAGGGGGTAGGCAGCTGTATATCAGGGAGTAAACCTTCTGAGAATAAAAACAGCTGGAGCTTGTTAAGGTAATTACACAGGAGAAAGGATAATGTACTGGGAACTCCTTAGAAGAATCTGATTTGTGGTGAGGGGAGAGAGATAAAAGCTCATTTAGGAACGACATGAAAATGCTGCGTAGGTAGCTGTTTATCAGTAAATATCTCCACTGAGATTAAGAAAAGCAGTAGCTTAATAAATTAAGTACTTCCTGGTATGGTTACTGTCTGGTAACTCCCCAAAAGAATCTGGATTGTGGTGAGGGAACAGAGAAAAAAGCTCATTTAGGACCTGCACTTACGAAGGGGGTAGGCAGCTGTATATCAGGGAGTAAACCTTCTGAGAATAAAAACAGCTGGAGCTTGTTAAGGTAATTACACAGGGGAAAGGATAATGTACTGGGAACTCCTCAGAAAAATCTGATTTTTGGTGAGGGGAGAGAGATAAAAGCTCATTTAGGAACGACATGAACATGCTGCGTAGGTAGCTGTTTATCAGTAAATATCTCCACTGAGATTAAGAAAAGCAGTAGCTTAATAAATTAAGTACTTCCTGGTATGGTTACTGTACTGGTAACTCCCCAAAAGAATCTGGATTGTGGTGAGGGAACAGAGAAAAAAGCTCATTTAGGACCTGCACTATCGAAGGGGGTGGGCAGCTGTATATCAGGGAGTAAACCTTCTGAGAATAAAAACAGCTGGAGCTTGTTAAGGTAATTAAACAGAGGAAAGGATAATGTACTGGGAACTCCTCAGAAGAATCTGATTTGTGGTGAGGGGAGAGAGATAAAAGCTCATTTAGGAACGACATGAACCTGCTGCGTACGTAGCAGTTTATCAGTAAATATCTCCACTGAGATTAAGAAAAGCAGTAGCTTAATAAATTAATTACTTCCTGGTATGGTTACTGTACTGGTAACTCCCCAAAAGAATCTGGATTGTGGTGAGGGAACAGAGAAAAAAGCTCATTTTGGACCTGCACTTAAGAAGGGTGTAGGCAGCTGTATATCAGGGAATAAACCTTCTGAGAATAAAAACAGCTGGAGCTTGTTAAGGTAATTACACAGGGGAAAGGATAATGTACTGGGAACTCCTCAGAAGAATCTGATTTGTTGTGAGGGGAGAGAGATAAAAGCTCATTTAGGAACGACATGAACATGCTGCGTAGGTAGCTGTTTATCAGTAA
>NW_025961136.1:32500-105927 GCF_023159225.1 Perognathus longimembris pacificus | reverse complement strand
GGGTTAAAATGGAAACGCTAAACTAAGTGAAGCTCCTGATTGGCTTATATTTCTGATCCAGAATTCAAGAATAGGAGAGACACTTAATGAAGTATCCCAAAAGGAAAGATATGGAGGAATAAAGATGTTTCTAAACCCTGGTCACTCAGCCAAGCACTAGAAGGCCTCTTTTTAACATAATCAGTTATAAATAAGACAATTTTCATCCCACTAGCTAGATTTCCACATTTACTAATATGATTGTCTCTAGTTTAAGCTTGATACATTTTAATATGTAAAGTAGAACAAAACTTAATCACTTATGAGACATACATATAATTCCCATGCAGGAGGTCCTCATTTGAAATTATTTAAGAAATACAGAGGGAAATGGCAATTTTACACTTTTGAAAATATTAGTTATTGCCACGTTGAAGTTGTTTGTAAATAAGAGAAGTTTTAGAAAAGTGGAGTACATTTTGTCCTTGTTCATGGCCAGCTTTTCCTGAAGAAGACATGTACAGAGATCTCACATATAATTAAAGAAGTATACTCTGGGGGTTTTTGGGAAAATACATGAAATGTTTAATTTCATACAGTAAGAAAGCCCTCTATGTACTGATGTTCTTCTTGGTGTGTGCCATCTAAAACAGAAGGATTTACCTCTGTAGGGGAAGGCACCATCCCTTTTCTTTTTCCCATTGTCTGTACTTCTGTTTGGTGAAGAAGCATCTCATGGAGCGCCTGGGCCACAGCATACACAGCCTTGTATATATTGTAACTGTCTCCAGACACAGTCATGTCAAAAATGTGCCCTGGCAACCAATCCAAGGAGGCTTTGTGAGGAGAGTTCTCCCATGTTACACAGTCAGACTCAGAATCTGAGCAATTAAAAGAGAGAAACCACAGCCTCGCAAGGAAAAAGTCTTCTGGGTATGTGGAAGGGTTCACTGCCTTGACAAAATCTGTGAATCCGGAAACATCTGGGTGATGGTGTGAAAAAGCGAGAGGGACATGGAATGAACCTCGCATGAAATATCTCCTCCTCATGGGTAACTCCCACTGTGAGTTCAGGATACAAACTTACCTTTTATTAAATACTGATCAATTCAAACTAATAAATGTAGTGTGTATTTCTTATCACCGTATATGATGAGGACATTTCCTGAAGATTTGTTAATCTGGTTATACAGTGCCATGATTTCAAATGATAGGCCATAACTTAGGATTGCGACCTCAAAGGCTATACAAACCCTGTTCTTGTCCATCTCTTCTTTCAGTTTAGGAAGAATCCACAAGCCATTCTCATCTTCTAAGGTTATCAGTCCCACCCAGTTCCATCTGAAGTGAAGCAGTAAGGAGACCATGGTAGTGGCCATCGATGTGTCCTTTGGAGCCATCTGATAGAGAGCAGGGAACTTGATATGGTCACTCAGGCCATGATTAAAAGACCCAGAGGTGAGATAAAGGGAATGAAAATTGGATTCTCCATGAATGAGAAGATACCACCCATCATAATTCCTGTCATTACGTATATTGTATAAGCATGTGAAACTGGTGGAAACTAGGTTTCTCTTTTCATTTTTGAAAGAAATAATCTTTTTAAAATTAATGTACAATGTATCAATAAGTTTGTACATTGCCCCTTGATCTCTGTCACCGTTTACGTCAACTGCTGTCATCTTTATCAACCTCTCTTATTCCCTGAGCTTACTAGTTCTATTCTCCCATATGTACGTTGAATACCATGTTGTATTTGCCCAGCCATCCACAGATTTATTCCTCTGACTCTTACCACATCCCCTTAACATCTCTCCCTCTGTTCAGAGAAGATATGCTTCTGTTTTCTGGTGTTCATTTTTTATACTGTCTGTTTTGCAGAGAGGGAACACCAAGGAATTCTATCCAATTTGTAACATAATTCAGTCAGATTGATTACGTATATTTACAAGTGGATATGTATATGTTCCATATATGTTTTGAATGGCTCAGGTTCCTATTTTCTACCCAAAATTACCTAGAAGAGAAAATTTACCTCGTTTCTTTTCCTGAACCTGACTTACTTCATTGAATAGATCTTATTTTGAGTGTGTGTGTTCAGGGTAGGGGTAGTAGAACAGGGCCATGAACTTGGGGCATCATGCACCTCAGGGCTCTTTCTCTCAATGCTATCATTCTACTACTTGAACTACACAAAACTGTATGCTATTTTTCGGTTAATTAGAAATACCTCTCCTGAGTCACTGGGATTACAGGTGTGTGCCACCTGCATCCAGCTCAACATATTTTCTTATTTTAAAGTCACTTTCCTGACTTTTAAAATAAATATAAAGCTGAAAACTCCGGAAGTGTCAGGCTATCTGCTTTCAATTTTCCATGTCCTTTTCAAAACCCGTGGTACTATAGATACCTCATTACCTATGAATACTTACTTTTTGATATGGCAAAAGTTGATAGATTCATTAATCCAGCATCTTTCTACCATTGTCTTCTAACAGCTGATGTGATTCCAAATTAGACCTTTTTAATATCCTCAACCACTCCATTCTCACCTGTGGAAACCTGTAAATGTTTAGCAGTGTCCCGATCTGGGAAGATATTGCTCCTGACGGTCCTATAAGCACTGCTATAGCCTTTATCTCTCTCATACAGTTACAGTTTGGGATCTTGTACTTCCCAAAGAGGCAAATGAAGGGATTTTTAAATGCTGTCCAAACTCCATATTGAACATTAGAGACATCAAATCCCAGAGTCAAGTTACGTAAAAGGTCAGAGTTTTTGTTAATCTCTTCAACAGCAAAAGCCAAGGCCAAAACATACTGGTAGTTCTTGAAGGTAAACCTGCATAACAAGCATAGAAATTCAGGAGGAATATTTCCAACTTACGAGTTTGATGGATTCAATCCTTGCTCCTCTGCCAATAAATATGTTAAAACATTATCATTAATTGGGATGGAATATGAATCTAGTGTCTTGTGCTTGTATATAGGATGATGTAAGGTCATGAAGGGAGACTGTCGAGAATCACATTCAGAAACTTACTTAAGCCGAGAGAGAGACAGACAGAAAGACAGAGACAGACAGAAAGACAGAGACAGAGAGACAGACAGAGAGATTGTTCGATTTCCACTACCACATACATGGAATGCAGCAAAATTTTCCAGTAAACATGGAGTAGGTTTTCATGAGACACCAAATTTCTGTTGCATTCACCTTGGGTAACTATCTCTACCTTGTTTTTCAGGACACCAGTTCATGTTGTGTGGTTACATTGTAGGTCAAACCAACAAATCTTCAATTGAATAACATCATTCTGATGCCAAGTGTCATTTAATAAAGATTCTATACCAAGCTGTGCTCACAGACCCAACAACATGAACAGCTTTTCCCATACTGTCAACCAGAAAAATAGCTAAAATGTCTTATTTATGCAATGAGAAAGGCAGTCATCCAATTCCAAGTCATTCATTATTGAGAGAGTGACCTCCAAAATGAGGGATGAGGAAAGAATTGTGAGGAAGTTTTATATAGAAATCCAATTTTTCCTAGGCCAGCATAGGAATTTGCACTAATCCTACCCTCTAACCAATATAATTGGATTAAGATACTGAAAAAGAATAAAGAAGATCAAAGTACATTTCTTTTTTGGCATGTCTATGTGTGCAATGGTTTTGAGTTCCATTTCTAAAAACATTAGTATAATGTAATCACACCACATTGTTCAAAGAAGTAAATAATGGAGGCAACAAGGGAACACAAATGATAGCAAAATAGAAGGAATCCATCAAAATACAAGAAAAGTAGCAATTAAAGGAAGCTTAATTCTTACAGAAAATAACCAAGTTATAGGGCAGGCAGTGAAAGACCTAGAAATAGTTGTAAAAATGATTTAAAACACTGTGATAAATATGTTTATGAGAGAAAGAAAACGTACACAATAAAATTCATGAGCATGATGAGAATAACTAAAGAGTATTAGAAGAATTCATGGCATTTACAAAGAGAAACTTAAATGAATACCACAAGGTGGATAGGGGTCCAATAAAAATTTAGTCTCCCAGCAAAAGATATGAGGAAGACAAAGATAAATTGAAGAAGTAAAGGAGTCTTTATAAGATTAAAAAGAAAACTTCAGTAAAATGATAGAAGCCATAAAAAATGACCAATTAGAAGGGGAACAAAAAAAACCAACAAAGTATGGACAGTCTCATTCTAATTTTTTCCTTTTACTATTTTTAAAGTTTTATTGTAAAAGTGATGTAAACAGAGATTACACTTACATAAATCAGGAAATGAGTACATTTATTTTTGAAGGATGCTACCTTCCCCTCATTTTCTCTCAGTTTGCACTCCAGACCCATTCCCTGAGAACTTACATATTTCAGTTTCAAAGCAGTGTCTAGTGAGTATCACTGATGCAATTGTTTGTCATTTGTACAACAATTTCTGTGGTCCCCCTTACCCTCAGAAAAACATACAAGATAGAAATCAAATACAATAACAAAGGAGAAGACAAACAATCAACAAGAAGCGAAATAACAAAAAAAAATTCTTGGTTCCATTTCTTGGTGGTTCTTTTTAATAAGCATCAGCTTATTATCATATGTATATAGCTATTGAGCCTATGTTGTCCTCTTCTGTGAGAATATTCTTCTTTAGTTTCAGTGTGTAAATGTTTAGAGTCCTGTATAATTTGTATGCAAGGTTTGGCCATCTACTATCTGGTGTGTTTATGTGTGTTTGTGTGTGTGTGTGTGTGTGTGTGTGCGCAATGAATGAAATAGGCAGCCAAATGAGTGGCTGAAAGTACTGCTACCTATTCATCTGACAAAGGATTAATACCATAGTATAAAAAATTCTGAAATTTAACTACCAGTAGGGAAAAGTCCAGTATGGACTATGCACATGAGTAGAAATTTTAAAAATTAAAAGTTGCAACTAGAAAATAAATATAGAACAAAAAGTTAAACCATTTAAAAAGAACAATAAATATAAAAGCTACAATGAGTTGCCCATCAAGACAGACAAAAATTGAAATTTCACGAGAAATGAAAAATGGGTGTGGGTAGGCAATGAGAAAATGGAAAACATCAGGCTGAAATTTTATGGCCAGGAAAATTTAAGTTGAATTGGAAGCTGGCAGTATGTGAAGAAGAAATATGCATTTTTAAATGATGATATCAAGCAAATAAAAACTCAGGAGTGAGGTCTGAATTGGATATGCATGCTAGAAACATGGCATTTAAATGCTGCTCCCTTGTGGTAGCCATTAAGAAGCAGTAACTTCATATATATCAATTTCATAATGAATTACATACCTGCAGATTCCAGTTTGAAAAGAAAAATAAACTTTTAAAGGAAAAATCTTGGCTCTGGGTGCCTTAAAGAGTGCCATTGAGATAGAATGAGTTTGCATTTTCTTTGCTTATTTCTGTCTTGGTAAATGTCTTCTCATAATGCTATGGGAACTAGGGGCTTCACAATTCAGTAATTAATTTTCCAGTATACTCACATGTGTATAGTATAGACTCCTATTTGTCATTCATGAATATTTGTACCTGGATCTACATCTGTATATATCAAATCATATAGTTATCCATGCAGATGACCTGGATCCAAGAGGTAGCTTCTGAAATTTGCTGATTTTTTTTATTAGAACAACCAAAAGTGGGAAGTAAACTTATTTCAAATGTTCTGTGTTCTTGTATAGAAGTATCACAGGGGATCCCCATGTCATTATTTTTTTTACACATTCTAAACAAAGTATTTTTAAATTCCCCCAATATTGCAGTGTTGGTTTTGGTATAAAGAAATTAAGATGGGAGAGATCTCAGAAAATTAAAACTAAATCAATGAGCAACCAGTGAAGCTTGCTCATGCCTGAATTTTTAGCATATTAGGAGGGGCAGACCTGTGGATCCTGAATAAAAGGCAACTAGGGCAGAAAAGTCCATGACACACTTAGCCAGAAGTCGTGTTGTGGCTCCAATCTTGAGCACCCGCCTTGACAGAAAAGACCATTCAAGAGTGCCAAGTAAGCTAAACAGGGATGGCTCATACCTGGAATCCTAGCTACTTCAGGAAGCTGAAAATGATCAGAAGAAATTAGAGAAACCATCTTGATTTAACAACCAAAAAGTGCTCAGTGTAGAGCTGTGGCACAAGTGCTAGAGCACTAGCCTTGAGCAAACAGCTCAGGGAGAGTGCCAAGGCTCTGAGCTCCAAGGACAAGTACAAAAGAAAAAAATCAAAACTGTAAGCAAACATACTAGAGACTAGTTAGTGCTCCCATCTATGGGTAGCTGTCTTAGGCTACACCACTCATACCAGCAATTGAAAAGGAGTGCACATGATAGAGGCAATGACATTTTCTCTTGAAATGAGTATCCAATAGGATGCTAGGGTGCCTTGAAGGTTTGCATAGTAATTTTTCTTTTTTTTGTTATCTTTTTTCTTGCATAGCCATTTATTAGTGAGACCCTTGGCTACAGACCATAGCCAAAGATCTGCAATTGCATGAGAAAAGCACATCTCAGGTAGATAAAATTCTCCCATAAGGACTCTTTGACCATTCTTGGTAAACCTGGATTGTGGAGCATATGTGACAGAAAATAAAGACACGTTGCTTAATTTGGGTTTGTTAAAGTAAAAGAATGAGAAAGAAAGAAGAAACAGACAGAGGGTCAGAAAATGCTTATAAGGGTTTGAAATCAGATACAGACACCTCAATGGCAGTGGAGAATAGAGCTACTTCAGGGCAGTGAACATAATTCACAGAAGGCTGCAAATGTAGATGCACATATACATCACAGTATAAACAAAGCAGCATCTGAAATTTAAAATTGTAAGAAAAAAAACAACCTTCTAATGAGGCCTGCACTGGCCTTTTTTTTTTTTTTTTAAAGTTTTTATTATAAAACTGATGTACATAGAGGTTACAGTTTCATACGTTAGGCATTGGATACATTTATTGTAATGTTTGTTACCTTGTCCCTCGTACCCCCCTCCCTCCCCCCTTTCCCTTCCCCCCCCCCGGAGGTGTTCAGTAAACTTACACCAAACAGTTTTGCAAGTATTGCTTTTGTAGTTGTTTCTCTTTTTTTACCCTGTGTCTCTCAAATTTGGTATTCCCTTTGAATTTCCTACTTCCAATAACCATAAACACTGTTTCCAATATACTCAGATAAGATTACAGCGATAGTGTAGATACAACCACAGGAAGGTGATACAAGAACATCCTCAATAATAGAAGCTACAGATAAACATAGGATGTTGAAAGTAGTTACAACTGTGATATAACAATTGTTTCCATAACATGGAGTTCATTTCTCTTAGCATCATCTTATGTGTTCATAAGGGTATAGCTATTGGGCCTTGTGATGCTCTGTTAAGAATTGCCTAAACCTGTACTAATTATTCCCAATAAGGGAGACCATAGAGTCCATGAGTCTTTGTGTCTGGCTCACTTCACTTAGTATAATTTTTTCCAAGTCCTTCCATTTCCTTACAAATGGGGCAATGTCATTCTTTCTGATAGAGGCATAAAATTCCATTGTGTATATGTACCACATTTTCCTGATCTAGTCGTCTACTGAGGGGCATCTGGGTTGGTTCCAGATTCTCGCTATGACAAATTGTGCTGCGATGAACATTGTTGTGCTGGTGACATTACTGTGATTTTGTTTGTGGTCTATTGGATAGATAACCAAAGTGGGGCTGCTGGGTCATAGGGGAGTTCTATATTTAGCCTTTTGAGGAATCTCCATACAGCTTGCCAGAGTGGCTGAACCAGTTTATATTCCCACCAACAATGAAGTAGGGTTCCCTTTTGGCTACATCCCCTCCAACAATTGTTATTATTAGTTTTCTTGATATATGACATTCTTGCTAGGGTGAGATGGAATCTCAATGTTGTTTTGATTTGCATTTCCTTTATGGCCAGTGATGTAGAGCATTTTTTCATATGTCTCTTGGCCATTCTCATTTCATCATCAGAGAAGTCTCTTTGTAGGTCTTTAGCCCACTTGATGAGGGGGCTATTGGTTCTTTGCAGTTTTGTTTTGGGAGAAGGTAGTTTTTTTAGTTCTGCAAATATTTTAGAGATGAGGCCTTTGTCTGTTGAATGTCCGGTAAAGATCTTCTCCCAGTCTGTGAGCTTTCTGTTTATCTTGCGAGCTATGTCCTTTGCCGTGCAGAAGCTCTGCAGTTTGATGCAGTCCCATTTATCCAACCTTTCTTTGATTTGTAGCCTTTCTCTGTCTTTGTTAAAGAAGTTCCGTCCTGCGACAAGGAGCCCAAGTGTTTCTCCTACTCCTTCCTTTAGTGTTTTCAGGGTGTCTGTTTTGATTTCAAGGTCTTTAATCCATTTGGAATTGATTTTGGTGCAGGGTGATATATAAGGATATAGTTTTAGTTTGTTGCATGTGTTGAGCCAGTTTTGCCAGCACCACTTGTTAAAGAGGCTATCTTTCTTCCATACTATTGTTTTAGCTCCTTTATCAAAGATTAAGTAGGCATAGTTCTGTGGGTTCATTTCTGGGTCTTCAATTCTGTTCCATTGGTCTTCAGGCCTGTTCCGGTGCCAATACCAAGCTGTTTTTATCACTATAGCTTTATAATACAGCTTGAAGTTGGGTATTGTAATTCCTCCAGCACTGTTCTTTCTGCTTAGGATTGTTTTTGCTATTCTAGGTCTTTTATTGTTCCACATGAATTTCTGTATTGCTTCCTCTATTTCATTAAAAAATAGTGTTGGGATATTAATGGGTATTGCATTGAATTTGTAGACAGCCTTTGGCAATATTGCCATTTTGATTATATTAATCCTCCCAATCCAGGAGCATGGGATGCTTTTCCATTTCCTTAGTTCTGACTTAATTTTGTTTTTCAAGGTTTTAAAGTTCTCCTCAAAGAGGTCTTTCACTTCTTTGGTTAAGGTTATTCCTAGGTATTTTATGTTTTGGGGCCTATTGCAAAAGGAGTTGCTTTCCTGATTTTAGCCTTGGTCTTCTGGTCATTAGCATAGAGAAAGGCCGTTGATTATTGAAGGTTTATTTTATATCCTGCAACTTTGTCAAAATTTTGGATCAGCTCTAGTAGCTTGCGGGTAGAGTCTATGGTATTCTTTAGGTATAGGATCATGTCATCTGCGAAGAGAGAAAGTTTAACTTCATCTTTACCTACTTGGATCCCCTTTATATTTTCTTCTTGCCTGATTGCTCTGGCTAGGAATTCTAGTACTATGTTGAAGAGCAGGGGAGAGAGTGGACATCCCTGCCTTGTTCCTGGTTTTAAAGGGAATGGCTTTAGTTTTCCCCATTTAGAGTTATGCTTGCTGTTGGTTTGTCATAAACTGCCTTGATTATATTCAGGTATGTTCCCTGGAATCCCAGTTTTTCCCGGGCTTTAAGCATAAATGGGTGCTGGATTTTATCGAATGCTTTTTCCACATCCACAGATAAAACCATGTGGTTCTTTACCTTGCTCTGGTTGATGTGGTGGATTACATTAATTGACTTGAGTATATTAAACCAACTTTGCATCCCTGGAATGAATCCAGTTTGATCATGGTGTATGATTTTTTTGATAACCTGTTGAAGTCGATTGGCCAGAATTTTGTTGAGAATTGTTGCATCTATGTTCATCAGGGAAATCAGTCTATAGTCCTCTTTCCATGATGAGTCCCTGCCTGGTTTGGGATGAGGGTTATACTGGCTTCATAGAATGAGTCTGGTAGTGAACGTTCTCTTTCAATTTCATTGAAGAGTTTGAGAAATATTGGTGTGAGATCTGTTTTGAAGGCCTTGTAGAATTCTGCAGTGAATCAGTCTGGACCTGGGCTTTTCTTGAATGGGAGATCATTTATTGCTGTTTCTATTTCAATACTGGATATGGGTCTGTTTAGAAGGTTTAAATCTTCATGTTTAAGTTTGGGGATATGAATTTTTTCTAGGAATTCATCCATTTCTTCCAAGTTCTCGAATTTGTTGGCATAAAGGTTTGCAAAACAGTCCCTTATTATTTTCTGAATTTCGGTTATTTCTGTGGTGATGTTACTGTTTCATCTTTTATCTTGTTTATTTGACTCTGCTGCCTTCGTTACTTGGTCAGGTTTGCCAGGGTTCTGTCTATCTTGTTGATTTTTTCAAAGAACCAATTCTTTGTTTTGTTGATTCTTTCGATGGTTTTTTCGTCTCTAATTGATTTAATTCTGATTTGATTTTAATTATTTGCTTCTATCTATTTACTTGGGGTTTGGCTTGTTGTTCTCTCTCAAGGAAATTAAGGTGCTCCCTAAATTATTGAGTTGCTGTTTCTCCAGTTTGTTGATGTATGTACTCAGAGATATAAATTTTCCTCTGAGTACTGCCTTTGCTGTGTCCCAAAGGAGCTGGTACTTTGTGTCCTCAACTTGAATGAATTCCATAAACATTTGAATTTCCGTTTTAATTTCTTCAATGACCCTCTGATGGTTCAGCAGGGTGTTGTTTAGGCTCCATGAATTGCTGCATTTTCTGTGGTGGATGTTTGAGTTGAGCTCTAATTTTATTCCATTGTAGTCTGAGAGAATGCAGGGAATGCTTTTGATACTTCTGTATTTGTACAGATTTTCTTTGTGCCCTAAGATGTGATCTATTTTGGAGAATGTTCTATGTGCTGCGGAGAAGAATGTGTATTCTGTCCTTGCTGGGTGGAATATTCTGTAGATGTCAATTAAGTCTAGTTGGTCTATGCAATTGTTTAGTTCTGTGGTTTCTTTGTTCAGTTTTTGGCGTGTTGATCTGTCCAGAGGTGATAGTGGAGTGTTAAAGTCCCCAACTATCAATGTGTTTGGGTCTATGAGTGTTTTTAGAGTCAGTAGTGTTTGTTTGATGAAGTTGGGTGCTCCTGCATTTGGGGTGTAGATATTTAGAATGGTTATATCTTCCTGTAGGAGAGATCCCTTTACCAGTATGTAGTAACCTTCTTTGTCTCTTCTTACCTTTTTTAATTTGACGTCAATTTTGTCTGATACTAGGATTGAAACTCCAGCCTGTTTATGGGGGCCATTTGCTTGATAGATTTGATTCCAGCCTTTCACTTTTAGAAGATGTTTACTTTTGCTGGATAGATGTGTCTCATGGAGGCCGCAGAAAGATGGATCTTGATTTTTGATCCAACTTATGAGCCTATGTCGTTTGATTGGAGAATTAAATACATAAGTGTTGAGAGTTAAGATTGAATGATGACCGTTTGTTCCTTTCATTATCACTATATTGTTTATGGCTGTGTCTTCCCATTTCTTGATCTGATGTTTACTATTTAGGGTTCATTTCCCTGTCTTTATTGGGATCTTGATTATTTTCCCTGTATAGTACATCTTTGAAGATTTTCTGTAAAGCTGGTTTGGTGGAGATATATTGTTTCAGTTTTTCCTTACTGTAGAAGACTTTTATTTTACCTTCGGCTATGAATGAGAGGTTGGCTGGGGACAGAATTCTTGGTTGGTAGTTATTTTTATTTAGTGTTTGGTATACTTCATTCCAGGCTCTTTTTGCTTTCATGGTCTCTGCTGAGAAGTCTGGGGTAATTCTGATTGCTTTTCCTTTATATGTGATTGTTTTCTTCTCCCTAACAGCTTTAAAGATTCTTTCTTTATTCTCTACTGATCCTGTTTTGATCACAATGTGTTGGTGGGATGTCCTATTCTGGTCTGGTCGGTTTGGGGTTCTAAATGCTTCTTGTATCTGTATAGGCCTTTCCTTCTGGATATTTGGGAAGTTCTCAGCTAATATTTTGTTAAATAGGTTGCCTATACCATTAACCTCTTTCTCCAAGTTTTCCTCAATACCTATTATCCTTAAATTGGGCTTCCTGATCGTGTCTTGAATCTCCTGTAGCGATCTGTTTTGTTGATTGGACTGGATTTGTATTCATTTTTTATCTTTCTCCATAGAATCTAAGGAATCTTCAGCTCCTGAAATTTGATCCTCTGCTTCTGTTAGTCTGGGCTGTAGGCTAGCTACTTGATTTCAAATCTCTTTTCCTTCTGACTGGTCTTTCCTGATGGTTTCCATGTCATTTCTTAGGTCTTGTATGGACTTCTTTACTTCATTAACTTTACTACTTTGGTTTTGAGTGTTGTCTCTCAAATCTTTAAGCTGGTTAGCTATCTTTTCATTTGATTCTTGAAGTTCATTTATCTTTCTATTTGTGGATGCCATGAAATTCTCCATTAATTTTTGCTTTGCCTCCTCACGCTCTAGAATAATTGAGTGAAGAGATTCACACTTTTCATTTATCATGTTTATCAGTAGACTTTGTACAGCATTTTGGGGTTTCTCTTCTATCTCTTTGATTGACTGCTCTGCTTCCTGCTTGTTTTGAGTGGGGGATAAGACTTCATTGTTTGCCATCTTTCTTGTGTTCCTTCTGCCCATTTGGATTGGGAATGCCAGTCTACCAGCACCTGTGAGCACCGTTTAAGACCCAAAGCAGCCCTTACCAAGCACTGTTGTGTAAATCTTACAATTTCACAATTATATACAGATACCCTGTATACCTGTCTATAAAATTAGATTTGGTGTTACTAAAGAATACAATTTCAATATAACAACCAATCCTGTGCCTGTATTCAGTAGTTACTTATTAACTGTTACAACCCTATAAGCAATTCTTTTTATTATATTACGTTCTTTTAGGACTGGCTTTCTCTATGAACCCCTTTGGTTCACTCGGATTAAGCAGGGATACCCTCTATCCAATAACCAGGAGTCGATGGAAACTGGAGGAACAGGCAGTAAGTCAGGAGGGTAAGTTGGAGGTAGTAAAGAGAATAGAGTAAAATGTATTGGGGAGGAGGCAGGTGATTTTGGTTTAGTTGCAGTGATGTGGAAATGTAGAGAAGAGTAGAATCAGTAAAAAGAACAATGTTAAAATGATAGACAATGGAGAGTTAGCAGAAAAGAGTGCAGGTGCTATTCATAGGAAAGTAATTTTTAAAGACAGAGAACGCAAAGAGAAAAATAAAGTAGAAATAGTTGAGGACAGATGCACAAAACAGAGAAAAATTATTTTAAAAAGAAAAAATAAATAAAAAGGATAAAGAACCAGAAAAGGAACAACCTAAACAAACAGAAAAGAAAAACACTTGATAAAACAAACAGGTAAAAATGGAAAACAAAACAAATTAACAAACAAAAAAAAAGACTACATTTCAGAAGTGAAAAAAAATGGAATCCTCCTTGTTTGGGTGGTCTTTCCCCAGTCTCTGGTTTCCTCGCGATGGTCTGCAGTCTATTTTGCTGATTGGCTGTGTTTGACTTGATTTCAGTTTGCAGGGGTTGTTCTGTTCTGATCCTTCACCCCTCTTGGTGCAATCCTGAGTCTCTGTCTTCTTTCTTTCTGAGCTTGACTTCATTCAACATAATATCATGCTTGAGTGCCTGTTTGTGCATATGCAAGCTAGCCAGTAGAGCTCAATGAACTCAGGGCCTCATGCATTACTTTGACTTTTTCCACTTAAGGCTAGCACTCTGCCAATGGAACCACACATTCACTGTCTGCTTTTGGCTGACTAACTCGACATAAACATTTCTTGAGTTACTGGGATTAGAGGCGTGAGCTACCATCACACTGGTCACCATATCTCCACACTTTAAAATCATTTCCTATTTCTTGCTTTGAAAAAGAATCACTTTGGGTTTTTTTTCTCTAACTTTTCTATCCTCTTTTCTACACATGGGACTATAAATATACAATTATTTTGAACTCTATCTTTTTGGATATCACTAAATTCAATAGGCTCATAAAACTAGTATCTTCCTAGCATTCTTTTCTCTCAAGTGAAATAGCACTAAATTAGACATTTATTTAATATCTGCCCACTTTCTCACCCTCACCTTTGGAAAACTGTAGAGGCCTAGCAACATTCCAATCTGGGCAGATGTTAATCTTGATGGTCCTGTCAGCACTGCTATGGACTTGCTCTCTTTCATACAGTAGTAGTTTGGACTCTTGTACTTCCCAAAGAGGCAAATGGAGGGATGTTTAAATGCTTGCCAATGTCCAAATTGCACATCATAGATATCAAATCCCAGAGTCAAGTTGTGTATAAGATGAGAATTTGTTTTGAATTCTTCAACAGCAAAAGCCAAGGCTAAAACAAACTGGTAGTTTTTTAAGATAAACCTAAATAATGAGCATAGAATTTTAGGATGAGTAATTAAAAACCTATGATTTAATGGATTGAATACTTGCTTTTTTTGCCAGGGAATAGGTTAAAACATTGCACTTATTGAACATGAGGTAATACTTGGATTATGGACCATATCTGGCATGAAATAATGATTTACTAATTTCTTGTCTACAATAAAAGAGACAGAGAGAGTGTGTGTGTGTCTCTGAGTATGTGTGTGTTTTTTGGGGTTTGGAAACAAAGCCTGGACACTCTAATCGAACTTTTTCCCTCAAGGATAGCAGACTGCTACTTGAGCCAAAGCCCCACTTCCAGTTTTTGGCTGGGTAATTGGAGATAAAATTCTCAAGGAAGTTTCTGTCCAGGTTGGCTTTAACCCACAACACAGCTATCAGCCTTTTGCTTAGATAGGATTACAATCAAGAACCACCAGACTACAATAAGAATTTCAATCAATTTCCTCAAAATATGTGTCACAAAAGAAAATAATTTCAGACACTGGCCAGTTGGGAAGGAAAGGTTTCTGTAAGCTTTGGTACAGAATTCATGCCACTGACACAGGTTGTGTCTAATAACATCCCTTCATTATCAACCATGATAGCTGGGATGCAAGAGATACAGGGATGTTCAAATAAAGTGAACAACTTACACCCTGGAAAGGAGAAGGTACACTGCATGAAACAAGAGTCTTCTACTGATAGGGAGAAAGTCACCCAGGAGTACTTGTAAAATAGAATAATGAAAGTGAGCTGTTTCTGGTACACTAATGATGGGAGAACAAGGTACAGAAGACAGAGGATATTGCTTTGCACACACAAGTTCCCTCAGCCACTGCCAATCCTGGAAACAAAACAATAAATGAAAATAAAATGATAAGTTACTTACGGCTTATTGTCTTTTTTCCTGGGAGCATCACTGTTACTGCCATCTGTTCCTAAAGTGTAGAGAGGGAAAAATCCATCCATAAGCACATCTCCATCCATGTGAGCTCAGTGCTTCATTATAGAAAAGCAGCGAGTGCCTGCCAAGGACTTGAGAAGGGGAAGCTGGAGAAGAATGAGTATGAAGATCAAAGGGCACATCCCCGAAGGATCTGCCAAGCTGAAATTCTGCCTGGAAATAAAGCTTGCAGTGCCAGGTATGTATACTCATATATGTCTGTATGTATGCATATGTGTCTTTTCATTGGCAGAGATTTACACTATAGCTAATGTTCTTTCATCTAAGCCTCTTGTGAATCTCCTGGGAAGAATGTGTAAAACTCTTTCCTGGGGCTGTGAATCTGTGGCCTTCTATCCAGGAGAAAAACATGAGTTGGAAAACATGTTTGCAGATTCTCCCTCTTCATGCAGGTGTTATGATTTCCTCCAAGAGGACAGATAGTGAAGCCCACAGGGGAGAAATTTTCTTGGATAGCTTTCATCCCACATCTGTGTCCAAAATCTATTTGAATGAACACCAGTTGGGATGATGCCACTGGATTGCCTCTGAGAATGCCATGTCAACTACAGATGAAATGGCAAGAAAAAATTACTGTGCCAATGAGATGACAACCAACGATATGAGGGTATCATGCTCATAGGGGCAAATCAAACACACTATGTTCCTTAGAGCCACAGAGCATTGCTTGTTGATGCAAACAGGTTCCAGCACGTATTCCATATGCAGAGGCCTCTGCAAATGTACTCATTTCATATTGCCTAAAGAAGCAAGGGTGCTGCTGACACCAGTAATCAATCAATATCAAAATTGAGTCTCACAATTCCATTCTGAACTTTCACCTTCAAACAGGTAATTTTTACCTTATACTTTCTAGTATAGATGAAGTTATTTTCATGATGCGCTTGTCTGAGAACATGTGGTAATCATGTCATTCTGTATCCTATGCCTTAATCAAGATTAACAATTCTATGCTTCCACTTGTCAAAATATATTAGATCAGAATTCTATGCACAGACCTCAATGGCTTCAGAGAACGGGGCCATTGTATGTCATTTTTTGGCCATTTTCACCCAATTATCTCTTTTCAAAATACTGAACTCAGGGCCTTGGTGCTGGCCCTTAGCTTTTTCTGCTAAAGGCTGGTGCTCTACCACTTGAGACACAGCTCTACCTCTGGCATTTGTTGGTTAATTGGAAATAAGAGTTTCATGAACTATTCTTCTCAGGCTGGCTTTGAACCTCAATCCTCAAATCTTAGTGTCCTGTGTACCTAAGGTTATAATTGTGAGTCATTAATTGCCATCTTGAATATTTTTTTTTTGGATGCAACTGAAATTCTGCTTTTCCCTAGTGAATTTAATGAATTTCATGGTTCATCCACCTCCCTCCCCCCCTAATCATCTTCTATTTGTCTTTAGTAGTTTTATGTGGCCAAGTTTCCTGGGTACACAGCTGACTCTACAAGAGAAGCTGGTATTTATTCACACATTCCAATTTCATGTATTGAACAAAAACCAAGATGAACATGCCCTTTGATTTTATTGGCTTAGCTCATGAGTTTGCTTTCACTCATCCTTATTCTGATATGGATGGAGAAATTCCAGGGCTGGAATTAGTGATTAATGCGGTAGGAAGAGTACAGACATTTCTAGAAGGGCTTTTGCAGCTTTAGATGGTCAGAATTAGCCATGTTTCTCCACCAGATTACAATCAGATGCTGAGAAGTGTTTCTTAACTCTGGACATTATGAGCAGCAGTAACTTTGGCAGGCATTGAGGTCTGCACTAATGTGGTTTCAGGCTTTTCCCTCTTTGCTGAGCCAGAACTACATTTCCCAGAATTCCATTGTCAAAAATGACCTCTAGCTCCATGGGACTTGGATGGTAGAACAGAAACAGTAGCTACTAGGATCTGAAGGAGAGGTCACCAGGGCCAGTGTAGCTCACATTAGGTCTCCTGGCCCTCCTGGAATAGTGTCAATAGCTGTCTGCCATTCTGGAATCTACATTCAAGTCAGAGGTGTGTCCAGTGTAATTGTGCAGGGTGCCATCTTCTTTGTGAGGTCATCTCTTCTTAGAATTTGGAAGTGATGGAAGCTGACTGCAAATTGCACTTTTCCCTCCTGGGCTATAGCTCATCCACGCTCTCCTTTCTACCCAGATATTTTATGATTTGTTCATTTATTTAATCTAATTTTTAACCATCTGTGAGTCCCACTGTGTAACAGTGATATTAGGAACCCCAGGCAGGACAGAATCCTTTCCATAGAGCTGTGCGCAAAACTAGACCCTACTTCCATAATATGCAAATCTCTGCAATAACTATTTATTCCTGATTATTCTGGCAATTTTGGATTTCCTGGTAAAACCCTCACTGGGGGGTCATCATTATGAAACCGGGCCAAATTTCAAAGTGTGCATGGGGTCAGTGAATTTTTGACTACCATGCTAAAAGGGAAGAATCACTATGAAGCCCTTGATTCATGTTGAAAGAGAAGAGAAAAGGAGGGACAGAAAGGATAAAATTGTCAAAGTGAAGCAGCCAGAAAATAAAACCAAGCCAGAAGCAGGAGTTCTCTGTGCAGATTTGAGAGAGGGATTATGGGTACCAAGCAGGTCCTGTCTCAGATTGCAGAAGATATTGCCACCTTCAATACTACCTTCAGCTTCATTTTGGTCTCCAGGACCAGAGATAAAGGAGGATATGATGATCTCAGGAAGATCCACAATGCAACAATAATTGTGAGACTTTCCCAGTTTAGTCCTACTGACCTGAGAAATGAATCTCTGCTCCTATGCATTTTCTATCTCTATCAACTGTATAACAGGTGGGTTGACATATGGGTTTCTGGTGCCCCAAATCTGTGTTCCTGAGGATCGACATGGTACAGAGGGGCATGGCACAGGGAGTTCTGGTTAAGTGTTTTGCCCTCATGAATCAGGCTCATAAGGAAGGCACCCTCAAAACACTCAGCTGTCCAGAGACAGTCAAAGGTTGTGGCTCTGAATGGAGGGAGATCTTGCCATACTACATTAAAAAAAAACCTATGCTGAGTACCAGTAACTGACAGTTGTATTCTTAATCAAATTGTATCAAGGATTTGGGGCATGCTGTTTACATTCTTAAAAATGCTTGCCTTTCCAGATGTTTTGAGACAGTGCAAAAATTTCTGTTTATTTTAGCATGGGAATTTTGAGGGAAGGGTGATCATGACAAATTATTGAATGTGCTACCTGATGCCTGTGTGCCGGCATGCCTGACTGTCATGATCAGCCTTCCCTCAGAAATCTCAGGCTTCAATAACAGAAAAATTTCACAAGAAAACACAGCTAATATTACACCACAATGTACATTATTTGCTCAATGAATCTGATTGCCCTTAAGCACAATATATAAAGGATTTGGAGGCATGTTGTATACAGCATTTAAGAGGTTTGGCTACCCAGATAGGTAGAGACTGCACAAAGTTCTCTTTATTATAGCCTGGGATTTCTGAGAGGAGGATAATCATGACAGGATGTTGACTGTACCTCCTAGTGCCTGACATTCTGCCTGCTTGCCTGACTGCCTGAGTACTTGTAATGATCACCATTCTCTCAGAAATCCCGGGCTGCAATAAACAAAATATTTTCAAGAAAAACCTAGCTATTATTATGTCAATATTGACATTATTTGCTGAACCAATCTGGCTGCGCTTAACAAATGTATAAAATATTTGGGGGACTGTTGTTTACCTTATTAAAAACACTTGCATTCCCAGATGTTTTGAGACAGTGCACGAATTTCTGTTTATTGTAGCCTGGGATTTTTGAGAGAATGTTGATCATGGCAGAATGTTCACTGTTCCTCCTAATGCCTGCCTGCCTGCTTGCCTCCCTGCCTGCCTTTCTGACTGCCTGCCTTCCTGTGATGCTCATCCTTCACTCAGAAATCCAAGGCAACATTAAAAAAATTACAACAAAACATAGCTACTATTGTGTCATTGTGGACATTATTCACTCAACCAAGCTGTCTGCCCTTAAGCACAATATATAACAAATTTGGGGGCATGTTGTATACATTATTATAAACACTTGTCTTTCCGGATGTATTGAGACAGTTCAGCAAGTTGTGTTTATTGTAGCCTGGGATTTCCGAAAGAAGGGTGTTCATTACAGGATGTTAACTGTACCTCCTAATGCCTTCCTGCCTGCTTGCATCCCTGCTGGCCTGCTTGCCTGCGCCTTCCTGTCAGTCACCCATCTCTCAGAAATCACAACAACAAACAGAAAAATTTTACAATAAAACATAGTGAGTATTATGTCATAATGGATATTATGTGCTCAACCAATCTGAATGACTTTAAGCACAATTTATAAAGGATTTGGAGGCATGGTGCACATATCATTTAAAATTCTTGCCATCCCAGATGCGTTAAGGCAATGCATGACGTCTGTCTAATGTAGCCTGGGATTTCTGAGGGAAGAGTGATCATGACAGGATATTGACTGTACCTCCTAATGCCTGCCTGCATTCTTACAATCTTGTCATGATAAAACTTCTCTCAGAAATACCAAGATACAATAAAAAGGAAAAATATAGAAAATCATAGCTACTATTATGCTATGATTGACAATATTTGCTCAACCAATCTGCCTGCCCTTAAGTACGAAGTATGAAGGATTTGGGGGCATGTTGTATACATTATTAAAAATGTTTTCCTTCACATATGTGTTGAGACAGTGCACGAAGTTCTGTTTATTGTAACCTGGGATTTCTGAGAAGGGTGTTTACGAAGGCGATTGACTGTCCCTCCTAATGTCTGACTGCCTGCCTGCCTGTGATGATCATCCTCTCTAAGAAATCCTAGGCTACACACAAGAGAAAAATTACAACAAAACATAGCTATTTTATGTCATTGTGGACATTATTTTCTGAACCAATCTGGCTTCCCTTAACCCCAAGTTATAATGGATTTAAGGGCATGTTGTATATATTATTAAAAATGATTGCCTTCCTAGATCATGACAGAATGTTCACTATACCACCTAATGCCTGCCTGCCTGCCTTTCTGCCTGCATGCCATGATCACCCATCTCTCAGTAATCCCAGGATACAATAAACAGAACACATTTATAACAAAACATAGCTACTATTATGTCATAATGAACATTACTTGCTTAACCAATCTGACTGCGGGTAAGCAAAATGTATAAAGGATTTGGGGGCATGCTGTATACATTATTATAAATGCTTGCTGTACCAAATGTGTTGAGACAGTTTAGGAAGTTCTGCTTACTGTAGTCTTAGATTTCTGAGATAAGAGTGATCATGACAGGATGTTGACTGTACCACCTAATGCCTGCCTGCTTGCCTGCCTGCCATGATCACCCTACTCTCAGAAATCCCATTGTAAAATCAACAGAGAAAAATTGCAAAACTACATAGCTACTATTATGTCATGATTGACCTTATTTGCTCAACCAATTTGTTGATCCTTAAGCAAAATGTATAAAGAGTTTGGGGGCATGCTGTATACACTATTAAAAATGCTTGCCTTCCAAATGTGTGCAGACAGTTCATCAAGTCCTATTTATTGTAGCCAGTGATTTCTGTGAGAAGGGTGATCATAAGAGCATATTGATTGTACCACCTAATGCCTTTCCACCTTTCTGCCTGCCTGAGATCCTGCCAGCATGCCTGCCTGCCTGTGTGCCATACATGCTCAACCTTCTATCAGAAATCCTACGCTAAAATAAACCGAAATAATTTAAAAAAAAAACAGAGCTACTATTATGTCAACATGTCCATTATTTGCTCAACCAAACTGGTTGCCCTTAAGCACAATGTATAAAAAACTTCGGGGCACATTGTATACAGCATTTAAAAGGCTTGCTTTCCCAGATATGTAGAAATAGTGCACCAAATTTTGTTTATTGTAGCCTGGAATTTCTGAAAGAAGGGTGATAATGACCGTATGTTTACTGTACCTCATAATGACTGCTTGCCTGCCTTGCTCCGGATCTGGCTGCCATGATCACCCATCTCTCAGAAATCCCAGGCTACAATAATCAGGGAAAATTTACAACAAAACATGGCTACAATTATGTCAAAATAGACATTTCCTCAACCAATGTGATTGCCCTTAAGCACAATTTATAAAGGATTTGGAGGCATGTTATGTACAGCATTTAAAGGCTTGCCTTTCCAGATATGTAGAGACAGTGCACGAAGTTCTGTTTATTGTAGCCTGGAATTTTTGAAAGAAGGGTGACCATCAAAGGATGTTGACTGTACCTCCTAATGCCTGTCTTCCTTCCTGCCTGCCTGACTGCCTGGGTGCCTGTAATGATCACCCTTTTCTCAGAAATCCCTAGCTACAATAAAGAGAAAATATTTTCAAGAAAACCTAGCTATTATTATGTCAGTATTGACATTATTTGCTCAATCTGGCTTCCCTTATGCACAATGTACAAAGGTTTTCCAAGTATGTTGCATACATTACTAAAAATGCTTTCTTTCCCAAATGTGTTGAGAGAGTGCAAGTCCTGTTTATTTTATCCTGGGATTTCTGAGAGAAGGGTGTATATGAAGGATGTTGATTATTCTGCCTAATGTCTACCTGCCTGCCTGCCTGCTTGTGATGATCATTCTTTTGTAAGAAACCCTATGCTACAATAAACAGAAGAATTTATAACAAAACATAGCTATTATTATGTCATTATGGACATAATTTGCTCCACCAATCTGGCTGCCCTTAAGCAAATGTATAAAAAATTGGGGCTCTGGTGTTTACATTGTTGGAAATCCTTTTATTCCCAGAGGTGTTCAGACAGTGCACAATGTTCTGTTATTGTAGACTGGGATTTCTGACAGCAGGGAGATAATGACAGGATGTTTACTATACCTCAAAATGCCTGCCTGCCTTCCTGCCTGCTTACCTTCCTGCCTGCATGCCTGTCATATTCACCCTTCTCTCAGAAATACCAGGCAACAATAAACAAAAAATTACAACAAAATATAGCTACTAATGTATAAGAATTTGGGGGTATATTGTATGCATTATTAAAAATGCTTGCCTTCCCAGATGTGTTGAGACAGTGGACAAAGTTCTGTTTATTGTAGCTTGGGATTTCTGAGAGAAGGGTGATCATGACAGGATGTTGACTGTACCTCCGGATGCCTGCCTGCTGTCTGCCTACCTGCCTACCTGCCTGTCATGATCACCCTTCTCTGAGAAATACCAGTCTACCATAAACAGAAAATGTTACAACAAATCATAGCCATTATTGTCATAATTGACATTACTGATCAACCAAACTGACTTCCCTTAAGCACAGTATATGAAGGATTTGGGGGCATGTGGTATACATTGTTAAAAATGCTTGCCTTCTCAGATATGTTGAGACAGTACACCAAGTCCTGTTTATTGTAGCCTGGGGTTTCTAAGAGACGGGTGTCCATGTCAAGATGTTGACTGTACCCTCAAATTTCTGTCTGCCTGCCAGCCTGCCTGCCTGACTGCCAGCCTGTCATAAGCACCCTTCTCTCAAAATTCCATGGCAACAATAAACAGAAAAAAATTACAACAAAGCACACCTACTATTATGTCATTATGGACACTAATTGCCGAAACAATCTAGCTTCCCTTAAGCACAAAATATAAAGGATTTGGGGGCACGTTGTATACAGTATTAAAAATTCTTCCCTTCCCAGATGTTTGAGAAAGTGCACAAAGTTTTGTTTATTCTAGCCTGGGATTTCTGAGAGAAAGGTGATCATCACAGGATATTGACTGTGCCTCATAATGCCTGCCAGCCTACGTGCCTGTCATAATCAACATTCTCTCAGAAATCACAGGCTACAATAAACAGAAAAAATGGACAACAAAACATAACACTATTAAATCATTATGTACATTCTTTTCTCAACCATTCTGGCTGCACTTAAGCACAATACGTGAAGGATTTGGGGACATATTCTAAAAATTGTTAAAAACACTTGCCTTCCCAGATGTGTTTTGACAGTGCATGAAGATCTGTTTATTGTAGACTGGAATTTCTGAGAGAAGGGTGATCATTACAGGATGTTGACTATACCTCATAATGTCTCCCTCCCTGCCTGCCTGCTTGTCATGATCACCCTTCTTTCAGAAATCCCAGGCTACAATAAAAAATAATTTACAACAAATCATATCTATTATTATGTCATAATTTACATGATTTGTTCAGTCAATATATCTGCCCTTAAGCACAAAATACATAGGATTTGGTGACACATTGTATACATTATTAAAAAGGCTTGTCTTCCCAGATGTAAAGTTGGGACAGTACCTAAGTTATTTTTATTGTAGCTGGAGATTACTGAGAGAAGGTGATAATGACAGGATGTTGACTGCACTTCCTATGCCTGCCTGCCTGCCTGCCTGCATGTCATGATTACCCCCCTCTGATTAATCCCAGGCTTCAAGAAACAGAAAAAGTTACAACCACACACAGCACCATTTTGTCATTATGGACATTATTTGCTCAACCAATCTTGCTGCTCTTAAGCACAATGTATAAAGTATTTGGGGGTATGTTGCATACATTAATAAAAATGCTTGCCTACTGCTTTTGCTCAGAAGGTAGAGGCTGCTGGAGAGACATGTCAACTTACCTTTTAGCTTAGAAAGTCAACTCCATTTCATCTATCCTTTCCCCTAATCCCTGCTGCTGGATCCCCAAGTACTTGCCACAGGACCTGGCTGGGCTGGCTGGGCTGAGGCCTCTGATGAGTGTGCTGGCCACATGCAGTGTGAACTTCCAGCATGACTTGCTCCCACAGCTTTATGTGTACACCTGTCTTATTTCCCACACCCCAATGAGAGAAAGTTTCTGAGTTCTGCAACCCTTCTTGGAATAGCTGTGATCTTACCCTTCAGGCATTATTTTGGGGCCTTCACACAAAAGCAGAGTCTGGGAAGAATGGTGCCTATCCTGTCAGCCACTCTCCTCCAGCCCTGCCTAGTACTCCAGCTGGAGGCTGTGGCCTCCACTTGTGGCTGCCCAGAGGGAAGGGAATTCTCCTCTGCCTCACAACTCTCTAGTCTGCTCAACCAGTCAAAGGAAAATGGGTCCCAGATTCTGCTAGAACTGTAGCTAGGCAGGAAGCAGAAGGGAATGGCAGGCAGACTAAAAATTCAGACTCTCTTCACATGTGTTTGGGAGCCATCATCATCCCACTGAAATTCTGATGATAAGCTGAAACTATTACGTTGTGTGGGTAACCTGGGTCTCCTTCATGGAGGGAGAGGGCTGGGGCGATGTTCTTCGGTAGTTGGGTATGGTGGTACCATCCAAGGCATTGTTCTCAACTCTGCAAGGTCAACATTCTGTTTTAAGTTTTCTCTGATGACCATGCGGGTGCCCATGGCTTCATTGAATGCTCTGTGCTGTATTGCCTGTTGAGTCTCAGCTGCATTCTACCCCATGTCACACATGACTGCCACAATAATGGGGTCCAGCTTGCTGGGTACTGGCTAATCAGGACCCACGCCACATACCGTATCATCCAAGGGTGTTCCAGTATTTGTTCAACATGGGGCCTTTGACTGCAGTCCAGTTAGAAGTGGGAAAGTAGGTCATGTCCCTTTGCATTTAGGTATAGTGGAGGGCTATTCTTGGACTCTATGACTAGGACCTGTATGTCAGCAAACTTCCTCCCCTCAAAGGGGAAATTTCGCTGTCATCACATACTAAATGATGCCCAATTTCCAAATGTCTATCTTGTAGGCATCATATATTTTGTGTAAGAACATATCTAGGGGTCATAATATCAAGGCTCCACAAGCTCCCTTTATCAACTGGCCTGTGGTCGTCCTGACACTCAGCCTAAAATCACTGACCTTGACATTGTGTTTGGCTTCCAACAGGATGTGTTGGGCTGGAGGTCCCAGTGTGCAATTCCATTTTATTGAAGGTAGTGCACGGCACTCATGATCTGTTTGAACAGCCTCCTGGTTTTATTCTCGAATATGTGGCTTCAGCTGGATTTGCACATCGACCCCATGAGGTGTCCCCACGTGGCCAACTCCATGACGTGAGATAGACAGTATTTATCCTCCATGACCATAAAAACCAGATGATGTGTGGGTGAGGTATGCTGTTGACAATGTCCACCTCATTTTCTATGCCATGGCTCTTCAGGTCTCTCTTCAGGAGAACTTTCACAGCCAACCTTTTGTCTGTGAGGCCATGATGGGCCACCTTCAGATATACAAAGCTACCATGGCTGATGGTGTCCTTCCGTCGATACTGTAAGATGATAGTTATCTCCTCCTCCCCTTCTGAGGAAGAATTAAAGGAAACTTTGTTGTATTTTGACATCTCTCCACTGGGACGGCAAGTAGTCAATCTTATAATTATCTTTAATGTTCTAAATGAAGATAACACAAGTAATTTTAACCAAAATGAGCTAAACTAAAAAACAAACAAGTAAATACAAACACCAGAATAATGAAAAGAAATACCAAACCCAAGCCAACCAACAAAGCTCCCTCCCAAACCCCAACACAAATAAAGCGTTAATTCGAAGTTAGTCCAGCAGGTCACCAAGAAAAGCTCCCAGTGCTGTAATTGACAAAAGTGGATAGCAGCTTCTTATATACCCTACTGGGGATACCTCACAATGCCTGGTGACAACAGGGATCAAACTGACCAATCACAAGTGGGACCAGTGACGTCAGTGAGGAATGGACCAATCAGGGATCAGTAGGCACCCACTGATAAGTATGCTCTTGAGCCTGGAGGACTGTTGTTGCGAAGGAAGCCAGGTACATGGGATGATGCTACTGCTTCCATGGCAGCCATGTGGGAACCATAAGAGGAGGACAGTGGCCACTACCTTATCATATATGATATGATTGCGTGTGATAAGATCACGCATTCTTTAATCCATTGAACATGCAACATGCGGCCCTGTATCTGAATTCACTACTGTGACATCATAGTGTATCATGACACATCATAGGGTGATTGCACACAACGTCATGATTGCACCTTGTGTGTAGTGTTATATGTTTATGTTATATTTTAGAAAATAATATGTTATGTATTATGTTATTATATATTATGTATTATAATTATGTATTATGTTATATATTATATTTTAGTATATATTACATATTATACAATATGTAATGTGTTATTTTATATTATATATTGCATTTTGTATATCATATATTATGTACTACATATTATTATACAATATATGTCATGTATTATATGTTACTATACATTATATAATATATGTTATGTTATATATTATGTATGTTATATATTATATTTATGCTATATATTATATGATATTCTATGTATTATATCTTATGTATTAGGTTAAATATTATGTATTTCATGTTACTATATACTATATGTTGTATATTCTATGTTATTATCTTATATATTATGTATGACATATTATGTATTATATGATATCATATATTATATATGATGTGTTATGGTATTACATAATATGTATTATATGAAATTATATACTATGTTATTATAAATTACTTGCTGTATTGTGTTTTTATACATCACATATTAGATATGTTATTATATATTTTGTATATTATATATAATTGTTTATAATGTGTATTACATATGATTATATACATATGTAATTATATGTTATATATAGTGATATATGTATAATATAAACAATTTTATATACATTATATTATTTTATGCATACGTGTAATGTAATAGCGACACATACTATGTTCTAGGTCATGATCACGTGCATATAAAATGATATGTTGTGCAATGAGCATGTAGGCTTATGTTACATGATACAATGTATGGGATCATACACAACGTCATCATGTGATGCTTCGTGAACTCGTCACAATACACATGCACACATATCTCAGATGGGCACAGGCATGTCACACACGAATGCCCACGTCTTGCACGCACTTGCCTTACACATGAACGTCTATCATGTGCATGCACACCCATCATGCATATGCATGCCAATCTCTTGCACACGTACACCTATCTATCTTGCATATGCATACATATCTCCCCATGCACACATATC
The DNA here is from genome assembly GCF_023159225.1 of Perognathus longimembris pacificus. Taxonomy (NCBI): domain Eukaryota; kingdom Metazoa; phylum Chordata; class Mammalia; order Rodentia; family Heteromyidae; genus Perognathus; species Perognathus longimembris. Next base: position 78,770 of record NW_025961136.1, on the reverse strand, counting down.
TTGCACATGCATACCTATGTATCTTGCTCATACACATCTATCTCATACATGCACATCTCTCTGTGTATGGACACCTATGTTGCACACACTCACCTACAACTGCCATGCACACTCACAGTGTCCAAACACACTCATGCTTACCCCGTATACTCATACTTTTATATGCACACACATCATTTTTGCATGATGATCACCTGGATACATGCCTATATTGCACACTCCAGTGTACCGTGCACATTCATACTTTCTATGCACACTCACACCAATTTGAACATTCACGCCCATGTCTGGCTTGCACTCCCATCTCATGAATACAAGCCTGTCATGCACCTTGCACACTCACATACATTGCACAGTCACACCTTCCTTGCAAACTCACACCCATTCTCTGCACGCACGCCCATATTCTAGTAGCCCCACAACGACTCCTGTGGGCACACCTGCTTGTGCACCCCCCTTTGCCCACACCCCTTGCTCGCTCACCCAAGGTTGACATTCTCCAGGTCGGCGGGCAGGGTGCAGGGCATGGTGCGGAGGCCGCGGAAGGTGCAGTGGAGCTCAGGCTGGGCATAGCAGGAGCAAGGTCGCCGGCCGCCGGGGGGCTGGTTGTCCAGTGGGGATGCAGACCAGCAGCAGCAGGCAGAGCTCCGGCGCCACATCCAGGAGCCCGGGACTGAGAGGCCACGGATGACACGGAGGCCACAGGGAACCGTGGCTACGGCTATGAGAGGGCAGAACTGACTTGTGCAAGGCGGGAAGAGGAAGTGGAAGGTGAGTAGGAAGTGGAAGGTTAACAGAAAGGAGAAGGGGAAGCAGAAGAAGAAGGGTAGTGGGAATGGGAAGGGTAACCAGAAGTGGAAGAGAAAGTAGACATGGAAGAGGAAGTAGAATGGGAATAGAAAGTGGAATGATAACAGGAAGTAGAAGTAGAACAGGGGGCTGGGGATATGGCCTAGTGGCAAGAGAGCTTGCCTCATATACATGAGGCCCTGGGTTCGATTCCCCAGCACCACATATACAGAAAATGGCCAGAAGTGGCGCTGTGGCTCAAGTGGCAAAGTGCTAGCCTTGAGCAAAAGGAAGCCAGGGACAGTGCTCAGGCCCTGAGTCCAAGGCCCAGGACTGGCCAAAAAAAACAAAAAAAACAAAAACAAAAAAAAAAGAAGTAGAACAGGAAGTTGAAGGGAATGTGGAAGTGGAAAGATTAGCAAAAGAGGAAGCGGAAGTAGATGGGAACTGGAAGTGAAGTGATAGCCAGAAGCGGAAGAGGAAGTTTGCGTGGATGTGTAAGTAGAATGGGAATAGGAAGTGGAAGGTAAGAGGAAGGAGAAGGGGAATAAGGAAGAGGAAGCAGAATAAAAATTGAAAGGGAAATTGAAAATAGAGAGGAACAGGAAGGGGAAGTGGAAGGGTAATCAGAAGCAGAAAAGGAAATAGGTGTAGAAGTGGAAGTAAAAGGGGAATGTGAAGTGGAAGGGGACAAGACAGTGGAAGGTGAACAGGAAGGACAGGGTGAGTGGGAAGAGAAGAGGAAGCAGTAGAGAAAGCAGAAGGGGAATCAGAAGTAGAAGGGGAACTGGAAGGGGAAGGGGGAGGTTAACCAGAATCAGAAGTGGAAGAGTGGAAGTAGAAGTAGAAGGGAATGAGAAGTAGAAGAAGGAGAACAGGAGTAGAAGGGGAAGAGAAAAGGGAATATGAAGCAGAATGAGAAGTAATGATAATTAAATGACTATTTGATAATTATATGATAATTAACTGTTTGATGATTTTTATAATTGACTATTATTGACAAAATCTGGGATATTATATGATAATTGACTCTATGACGGTATAATGAGAATTGACTTTCTGATGGTATAGATGATAATTATATGATATTTGACTCTATGATGATATCTATGATAATTATATGGTAACTGACTGATTCTATGATGCTATGTATAATGATTGACTCTGTGAAGGTATCTATGATAAGTATAAGGCAACTGACTATTTTACGGTTTATGATAATGGTATGATAGACTGACTCTATAATAATTATATGATAATTGATGGACTCTATGATAATTATGTGTTAATTGACTGTCTCTGTGATGGTATAATGATAATTATATAATTGACTCTGTGATGTATCTATGATAATTATATGGTAATTTATTGACTATTTGACGGTATATATAATTGACTGACTATGATAATTATATGAAAATTGACTGACTCTATGATGGCATCTGTGATAATTATATAATAAGTGACTGACTATGATAATTATGTGATAATTCATCAACTCTGTGATTGCATATATGATAATTATATGGTAATTGTCTGGCTACTTGATGGTATCTATATTTGACTGGCTTTATGATAATTATATGATAATTGACTGGCTGTGATGGTATCTATAGTAATTATATGATAATTTACGGACCCTATGATAATTATATGATAATCAACTGACTAGTGTATGGCATACATGACCACTGACTGACTCTAGGACCCCAGTCTCTTCCTGAACTTTGCCCCCCTTGACCTTTTCCCTCCCCCAATCCCTCCTCACACCCACCCCAGGCTCCTTTGTTCCCCTCAAGGCCTTACCTTCCTCCTTAGGCCTTGGCTGCTTCTTCTTCTTCCTCTTTACAGGTTTTGTTCTCTTCCCCCCCCCCCCCAAGGAAGAGGGTGTCCATGAGCTTTTTCCAACAGCTTCAGGCTTCTGGGAGGAAGCAGAGGAAGGAAGTGGGAGGAAGTCCAGGAAGTGGGAAGCAGGGATCCTTTGATATTCACAGCTTAAGGCTTTTGGAGGGGCACAGGCCTTGGGCCCATGGCAGGCTGGATAGGAGTTTGAGAAGTTCCTTCCTTCAGGATTAGGGGGGGAAGAGGAGGGACAAGGGGTTGGGGGAGGAAGCCCAGGAAGAGGTATGGGAAGTTGGGGACCCCTGGGAAGCAGGGCATCCTTTAATATGCAGAGCTGAAAACCTCAGGAGGGGCTTCAGGTGGGAAGAGGTTCCTTAGTGACAATAGCACATGCATGCAAGGGTGAAGGGAGGAGGGGAGGGAGGAGAGGAGGGAAGTTGGGAAGGAGGGAAGGATGGAGGGAAGGAGGGAAGGATGGAGGGAAGGAAGGAATGAAGGATGGAGGGAAGGATGGAGGGAAGGATGGAAGGAGGGAAGTCTTATTGCATTTATTTACCTAATTTATAATTTCAGCTCGGTTGATGTCATTTCCTTTATTTCAGTGTATTTTGTGTCATTTATCTAATTTCATTAAAATAAAATAAAATGAAATGAACTAAACCAAATGAAATGAAAAAAATGAAATAATGTGACACAAAATGAAATAAAATAAGATGAAATAAGGTAAAATGACATAAAATGAAATGTGAAATGAAATGAAATAAAAAGAAATAAAGTGAAATAATGTGAAATAGAAAGAAATTAAATGAAATGAACGAAATAAAATGAAATAAAAAATGAAACAATGAAACAAATGAAATGAAATAAAGTGAAATGACATAAAATGAAATAAACTGAAATAAACTGAAATGAAATAGAAGGAAATAATGTGAGATAAAATAAAATGAAATGAAATAAAATGAACTAAATAAAATAAAATGAAATAATGTGAAATAAAATGAAATAAGATGAAATGAAATTAAAGTGAAATAAAATGAAATGAACTAAATAAAATGAAATGAAAAATGAAATAATGTGAAGTAAAATGAAATAAAATAAGATGAAATAAAACGAAATGAAGTGAAATGACATAAGATGAAATAAAGTGAAAAAAAATGAACTAAATAAAATGAAATGAAATGAGGCAACTAAAATGATATGAAACAATAAAATAATGTGAAATAAAATAAGATTAAATGAAATAAAGTGAAATGACATAAAAGGAAACAAAATGAAGTAATGTGAAATAAATGAAATTAAATGAACTAAATAAAAAGAAATAAAATAATGTGAAATAAAATAAAATGAAATGAACTAAATAAAATGAAATGAAAAATGAAACAATATAAAATAAAATAAGATGAAGTGAAATAATTTGAAATGATATAAAATAAAAGGCCATAAAATGAAACAAAGTAAAAAAAACAATAAAATAAGATGAAATGAAAATAAAATGAAATAAAATAAAATGTATATATTGAAAAATATATAAAAATATAACATGAAATTTGTAAACATATAATATGTAAAATATATAAAAGCATAAAATATATAAATTGTATATTACAAAATATATAAAAATATAATATATAAAATATAAAATGCATAAATATATAAATAAAATATACCATGTAAATGTATTACATATATTTACATACATTTTATTAAAATAGGACACATGCAATGCATACGCTATATGTAATATATATGTTATAATATATATAAAATATAACACAATCTATGTCAACTATAATGTGTATGATGCCATGATAGAGGTAATGTATCTTAAACTATAATATATAAATACATAACACCAAGAAAATGCACAAATATATAAAAATAGAACATATTAAGATATATTATCTATCTGTAAATATATCAGACTATACTACATATCATGTATTAAATACATCAGACTATACTATATATCCTATACATATAGAATATTATGACATATATAATATATAAGGCTATCTGAAGACATATTTATAAAACATACATGAGACAACATATGACACAGGAAACTATAAACTATATTAATATACTAAGTTATAATATAAAAATATACACAAATATATAATACATAAAATAAACTATACTATATTAAACTATAATATATATACATAAACATATAATACATATGAAATCACAAATATATTATATAAAATATAATACACTAAAATATGTTCTCTATCTAAAAATAAATATATAAATATTATCTATCTATAAATATATCAGAGCCTCCCTGGGGAGACTTGTTTGCCCAGCTGCTGCAGGGAAAGCTTTTTACAGTAAATAGGGAAGTCAATGGTCTAAGATAATTAGTCTCCAGAAAATAGTAGCTAGGTCATAGAGTTTTGCCTTGACTGGTTTGACCCTTTGTAATAGTGACACCCTTTGTTGTAGCCACATCCTTTGTAGTAGAGACATCATCAACTTTTGTATTGATATGGATATCTTTCTGTATTAAATTTACTCTGGAAGTTGTGAATTGATTTCTAACCCTATATTAACCCTGGCCCTCCTGAAATAAAGTGTGCATTGGTTCACTCGCCTCTGTATACCCCGTGTCCTGACTTTTGGCTGCAGTTATCTGGGTCCAACAAAATGTAACATATATATGTATATATGTATATATATGTATATATGTATCTTATATATATGTATCGTATATATATACGATATATATATCGTATCATGATATCATATATACATAAAAAGATTTTAAGAAATAAAATAAAACAGATGGAAATAGCGCATGTCAAAACATATAAAAACACAACAAATAAAATATAATCTGTACGGAATCTATGAAAATACAATATATGAATGTATCGTGTCCTTAAAACCTGGAGCAGGTTACAATGCAATGCTCGGAGAATCAATAAAACACGAAGAACCATATAACACACATGAAAGCATACGGAATGTAACGTATGTGAGTATATATAAAATATAAATATATAAATATAAAACATAAAATGTATAAATATAAAATATAAGCATATATAAAGATAAATTGTAAGTATATAAATATAAAATGTATAAATATGAAATATGAGTATATAAATATAATATAAATATATATAAAATACTAGTATACATAAATATAAAATATAAGTACCTATAAATATAAGTATATATAAATATAAAATATATATAAATAAAAATTATAGATAGGAAATATAAATATAAAATATAAATAAGTATAACTATAAAACATAAGTATATATAAATATATGTAAATATAAAACACAAGGTATATAAAATATGTTAAAATACAGACATACGCATATATTTTACTACATTTTATATTTGTATACATGATATTTTTATATATTCTGCCCATATTTAGTGAAGGGACAGGGATGGGACTCAGTTTCCCCAGCTGCTTTTGGGGCGGGGGGAGGACATAGCAATCAGCACCCTCCCAGGCAAATGGACAAGCAGACCCCATAGACAGGCAGACAGACAGACACATAGACATAGACAGGAAGACGGACAGACAGACAGAGGGATCACAACAGGCCTGTCTACCCATCTGTCTGTTCGTCTGTCTGTCCCTCCACCTCTGTGTCTGTCTGCCTGTCTGTCTGCCTGTCTGTTTCTATCTGTCTACCTGTGAGTCTGTCTCCTTGCCTGTATGTCTGTCTGTCTCTGTGTCTGTCTGTCTGTCTCTGTGTCTCCCTGTCTATCCGTCTTCCTGTCTATCTGTCTGTCTGCGTCCACTTGTCTGTCTTCCAGTGTATCTGTCTGTTGTCTGTGTACCTGTCTGTCAGCCCTGTCTGTGAGTCTGTCTGTCTGGTCTCGTCTGTCTCTGTGTCTGTCTTCCAATGTGTCTATCTGTGCATTTGCCTCCGTTTCTGCTTGTCTGTCTCAGTGCCTGTCTTTGTCTACCTGTGAGTCTGTCTCCTTGTCTGTCTTCCTGTCTATGCCTGTATCTCTCTGTTTGTCTTCCAATGTATGTGTTTGCCTGTCTGTCTCCTCATCTGTTTATCTCTGTGTCCATCTGTCTATGTGTGTCTGTATGTCTGTTGCTATGTGTTTGTGTGTCTCTGGGCCTCCTTTCTACACTTACCTGTCTCTGTGTCTGTCTTCCAATGTATGTGTTTGTCTGTCTGCCTGTGAATCTGTCTCCTTGTCTGTCTTCCTGTCTATTCCTGTGTCTGTCTGTCTGCATCTGTGTCAATCTGTGTCTGTGTCTGTTTGTGGTCCAATATATGTGTCTGCCTGTCTGTCTGTCTCCTTGCCCATCTATGTGTCTGTGTGTCTGTCTGTGTGTTGGCCTGCCTCTCTGTCTGTCCCTCTGCCTTTCTGCCTGTGTGTCTCTGGGCCTCCTCTCTGCATCTGCTTGTCTGTGAGTCTCAGTCTTTGTGTCTGTCTGTCCACCTATGTCTGTCTCTGTCTGTCTGTGTCTACCTGGAAGTCTGTCTTTCTGTCTCCTTGTCTGTCTGTCTTCCGGTCTAAGCCTGTATCTGTCTGTCTCTGTGTCTGTCTTCCAATGTACGTGCCTATCTTTTCTGTCTGCCTGTGAGCCTGTCTCCCTGTCTGTCTGTCTCTGTGTCTGTGTGTGTCTATGTGTCTGTCTCTCTGTCTCCTTGTCTGTCGCTGTCTTCAATGTATGTGTCTTCCTGTCTGTCTTTCTTTGTCTGTGATTTTCAGTATGTCTGTTTGTCTCTGTGTGTCTGTCTCCATGTCTGTCTCCCAATGTGTGTGTCTGTCTGTTGGCCTGTGTCTGTCTTCCAATGTGTGTGTCTGTCTGTCTTTCAGTGTGTCTGTCTACCTGTGAGTCTGTCTCCTTGTCTATCTATCTGTCCCTGTGTCTGTCTGTGTGCCTCTGGGCCTCCTTTCTGCGACTACCTGTCTGTGACTCTCTCTGCCGGTGTGTCTGACTGTCTGTCTGCCTGTCTGTCTTCCACTGTGTGTGTCTCTGTGTCTGTCATTTCTCTGTTGGTCTGTGAGTCTGTCTTGCTGTCTGTCTGTCTGTCTAGCTGCGAGTCTGTCTCCTTGTCTGTCTATGTGTTGTCTACCTGTGAGTCAGTCTGTCTATGCCTATGTGTGTGGGTCTATGTGTCTGTCTCTGTGTCTGTCTGTCTCTCTGCCTGTCTCCATGTCTGTCTCTGTCTGTGTCTGTCTTCCAACGGATGCATGTCTATTTTTTCTGTCTGTCTGTGAGTCCGTCTCCCAGTCTGTCTGTGTCTAGCTGTTTGTCTTTCTGTCTCCTTGTCTGCATACCTGTCTGTCTCTGCATCTGTCTGTGTATATGTCTGGCTGTCTATGTATCTGTCTACCTGTGAGTCTGTCTCCTTGTATGTCTCTCTGTCTGTGTGTCTGTCTGTCTGTCTACCTGTGAGTCTTCCTCTCTCCTTGTCTTTATGTGTGGCTCTGGGTCTGTCTTTCTGCTTGTCTGTCTGTCTCTTTGTCAGTCTGTCTCTGTGTTGGCTTTGCTGTCTGTCCATCAGTCTGTCACATCAGCCCTGGGATCCCATATAATGAGGTGACTCTGCACTGATGATGATGGTGATGATGATGGTGATTGTGAGAATGATGGAGAATGTTCCAGAGGAGAAATGCCCTGGGCCAAGCACAATTCCGGAAGATTCCAGGACACCTGCCGTTTGGTGCTTAGGACTTGGCATCTGTTCTGGAAGCTTCCAGGGCTGGGAAGGAGAGCATATAAAATAGAATAAAATGAAATAAAAATAAAATAAAATAATAAATCAGGATGAAATAAAGGAAAATGAAATAAGAATAAGGGAAAATGAAGTAAAATAGAATAAAGTAAAATAAAACAAAGCATATCAAGATAAAATAAAAATATAAAATGAGTTAATATAAAATTAAACATATCAAGATGAAATAAAGGGAAATAAAGTAAAATAGAATAAGTTAAAAAAAAGAAAATGAGCAAATTAAGGTTAAAAAACCAAAATGAGGAAAAGTAAAGAAAAATAGAACAATAAAAAACGCAAAATAAAAGGAGCAAAGGAGCTAAAGAGAGACTTCACAGGAGAAGAAATAAAAATGGCAAAGAAACATGAGGAAATGTTCAACATCTCTGGCAGTAAAGGAAATGCAAATAAAAACAACCCTGAGATACCACCTCACTCCAGTTAGAATGGCCTATACTCTGAAATCAGCCAACTGCTAGAGGGGATGCGGGGAAAGAAGAACCCTTCTCCACTGTTGGTGGGAGTGCAAATTAGTACAACCACTTTGGAGAACAGTATGGAGATTCCTCAAAAAGCTCAACATAGACCTACCCTATGACCCAGCCATACCACTCCTTGGCATCTATCCTGAACAACAGGTCTGAGTATATCAAAAAGACATCTGCACATCCATGTTTATCACTGCACAATTTACAATAGCCAAAATATGGAAACAACCCAGATGCCCCTCTACAGATGAATGGATCCAAAAATGTGGTACCTATACACAATGGAATACTACATAGTGATTAGAAATGATGAAATATTGGTATTCGCATGGAAATGGTCAGAACGTGAACAAATAATGTTGAGCAAGACAAGCCTAGAACACAGAGAACAAAGGGGCATAGTCTCTTTGATAAATGACTGTTAAAGGAGGGGTGGGGACAGTAGAGACCAGGTCTGTGAAACAAAAAACTTCTTGTGAAATGGCATTTCGACAGGTTTAGGTCAGCGACCCTACATTATGTAACTAAAACCAAACTACTCAATATATAAAGGTCTAAAATAGACCTCTCAGTGAATCACAATAGCTCAAAAGCTATGTATGTATGTTCATATAAGACAAGGACAAGCAAACTCTATTGTTGATGTTACATTTAAAGTCCTAGGTGAATTTCTTTTGGCGTAGGCCACGTGTACTGTGTATGATTTTGGTACATTGTGTAATGTATATATGTCTAAATGATCTAGGGAAGGGAAAGAAAAACAGGGTGTAAGCTATCACAAGAAATGTACTCATTGCCGTATTACATAACTGTACCCATTTTGCACAACACCTTGTCAAAAAATTTTAATTAATAAATAAATTTTTAAAAAGTGAAATTCTATCTGCACATGATTAACAAATGAGGCAAATATTGGAGTTAAGAATGTAGTTCAGTGGTTAGGGGACTGATCTAACATGAAAGACCCTGCCACCAAAGGAGTAGTGGTAAGGAGGGAGGACTGGAGGAAAAAAAGAAGAAAAGAAGAGAGAATGACCAGAATATGCTATATCTTCAATAATGCTTAGGAAAAAAAAGAAACAAAAAAGTCATAAAATAAAATTAAACATGAGAATAAAATAAGGAAGTAAAATAAATTAAAATTAAGTATACCAAAATAAATGAAAATAAGACAAAAATAAAGTAAAATACAATTTAAAAAATAAAGTGGAAAGCCAAGTAGGGCAAGAGACGAGAGTGAAAAAGATTAAGAAAAATGAAATAGAGAAAAGTAAAATAGGGGGGAATGAGGGAGGAGGTAACAAACAGTACAAGAAATGTATCCAATGCCTAACGTATGAAACTGTAACCGCTCTGCATATCAGTTTGACAATAAAAATTAAAAAAAATCCTCAGTGGTTAAAAAAAAGTAAAATAAGAAAGCAATAGAAAAATAATGGGAAATAAAATCAAAATTAAAATTAAAAATTACAGGGAGGGAAATAAGGCAAGATAAAAAGTAAAATAAAAATTAAAATATATTCGGAATGAAGGAAACTAAGGTTTAAAGAGGAAGAAGCTAGAGAGATAAAAATAAATTAAATTAAACGTGGTCGCCAGACATTTTGTGACATGATGATCTCAGAGCCTGGAGAAATAAATAGAAATAGAGGGGAAAAAAAGGAAATACAGACCACATTCAGCTGAGTTCTGGTTGTTTACTCTTCATGTTTTCCACAGACTTCCAGAACTTTTCAACTCCTAGAAAATAAATAAAAAAATATGTCACAATATTAAAATCAATTACCAATAAAAAAATTATAAATGATAAACACGGTAGATGATGAATACTATAAATCACAAGTAGATTATAAATAAGTGTTATAATAAATAAGTTATAAATAAATAAATACAAATATGTAAATAAAAATAAATATAATAAATGATAAATATTATAAATGGTAAACATTGTAAATGATAAATACTATAAATCATAAGTAAATGATAAAGAAGTATTATAATAAGTTATAAATAAATAAATACGAATATAAATTTAATATGAATCAGTAAAAATAAGCAATAAATGATAAATATTATAAATGATAAACAATTTATATGATAACTACTATAAATTATAAGTAAATAATCAATAAATGACATAAAAGATAACAAATATAAATGAGTATTATAAATGGTAAATACTGTAAATGAGAAATACTATAAATCATAAGTAACTGATAAATGTTATAGTAAATAAGTTATAAATGAATAAATACGAATGTAAACGGGATAGAAGTCAATAAAACTGTAATAACCAAGGCCACGCCCCCAAGGAGCTCAAGGACAACAGGCCAGGCCCAACGGAATGCTGGGACGCCAGACCACGCCCCCTGATGCAGGGCCACGCCCCCACGGATGCCAGGCCACGCCTCTGAAGAGCCACGGGACTCCAGGTCACACTGAGGAAGAGTGAATGAAAGGCCATGCCCTCAAAGAGAGCAGGGAGGCGAAGCCATGACCCCAGAAGAGCACAGGATGCCAGGCCACAGCCCTAGACAGCAGACCACGCCCATGAATGACAGGCTATGTCCCCAAGGAGCACAGGGACGCCAGGTCACGCCCCCACCCAGAATCATCATATCTGCCAGGCCACGCCCCCAGTGACACCAGTTCTGCCACCCATGCCACGACCCCCAGGCCTCACATCCGCCAGGCCACGACCCCAAGGCTTCACCTCCAACTAGGCCACGCCTCCAAGCCCTCAAACCAGCCAGACCAGGCAACCAGCAACATAGCCTCCTCACTCCAGCCAGGTCGTGGCCCCAAGAGCCACCCCTTGCTAGGCCAAGCCCCCAAGGCCTCACGTCCTACCAGGCCAAACCCCATATACCCCACTTCCTACCAGGCCATGACCCCTAGGCCTCAGGCAGGCCAGGCCATGGCCATGCCCACCACGACACCACACCAGGCAGATCACGCCCTGCAATACCTCCATTCCCGTTAAGCCCGGCCCACCACATCACAATGATGTCTCCTAGGTCCCACCCCGGAGGTGCTAACGCCCACCGACCCCAGTTGGCCAAATCAGGATGCCCCTAGGACTCCACCGGAGCCTCCCCTCACCTAGGCCCTGCCCCGAGTCGCTATTGCACACCTGGCTCTGCCCGCCACGTCAGGGCGTCCCTAGGACCCCAGCCGGCTGGAGCCTCACTTCCCCTGGGCCATGCTCCTGATTTGCTAACGCACAGCTGGCCTTGCCTGCCACGTAAGGACGTGCCTTGGGGCCCAGCCAGAGCCTCACTTCCCCTAGGCCCCGCCCCTGAGTCTCTAATGTCCGCCGGGTCCCGCCCACCACATCACTATGATGTCCCACCGGGCCCCGCCCCCAGACCATGCACGGACCCTAGACCAAGCCCCCAAGTGCCTCACTGCCTCCTATGCCCCGCCCACTGAAGGCTTCCCCCCCCCCCCCCCCCCATCAAAGGCAGTGCTTCCTAGCTTCTCGGCTCCCGCCCCTCTGCTTAAAGGCGCCTAGCACCAGCCTGGGCGCCCACCTCCAGGTATAAGGGGATAGGGACAGGAGTCCACTTCCTCTGTGGGGCCCTACACCACCAGTCGCCACTGCCGCCACAGCTCCGGACAGTGAATGTAGCGCCGCTTGTGGCATCATCAAGCGGTGGGTGACCACCTCGCTCCCCACCAGCCTGCTGCGCATGGGCCAGCAGGGCTGGGCACGCCATACAGCCAAGGAGGCCTCACTGCGCATGCCCAGCAAGAATGGACAGGATGTCACTGCACATGCGCAGCAGGCTGGACTGCCGCTTGGGGAGCTTCCGGGCACCATTGCATGCACAGTAGCCTACACTGTGGAGAAGGGAGCTATCAGGTGTTAGTACACCATGACAGGCTGCACACCCGATTGGTAGCCTCTGGGTGCCACTGCGCCTGCGCAGCATCCTGAGCCACCCAGCAGGGAGGCACCAGGCAAAGTGCACTTGTGCAGCTGGTTGGACTGCTGAGCACAGAGGGATGGGGCACCATTGCTCATGCACAGCAGGTTGAACCACCAGGCTGACAGTGACCTGATGCTTCTGTATGCACAGCAGGCTGTACTGCCTAGCGGAGAGCCTCTTGGCGCCAGTGCCCATGTGCAACAGGGCAGGGGATGAATTACCCACAATTACGGGTGGTGACATCATCGTCCTCCGTCCTGTAGGTGGTCTTTCTATGTATTTTATATTAGTAATTATGATTTATAATCATTTATAATTATATAATTTATATATAATATATCATAATTATTCACAATATAATTATTAATAATTTATAATTTATATATAATTTATAATACTGTAGTTATAAGTTAGGTATAATTTATAATGTTTGTAATTATTTATAATCAATATTAATGTAGGATTATAATTATTTATAATTTATCTATAACATACAATTTTATTTGTCATCATAATGATTATTGATAATTTATGATCAGTTATTATTTGTATATAATTTATAATGGATACAATCAAAATTACTCATCATTGATACATAAATTATGATGATCCTGATTTACAGTGTGTATATAATTTATGGTCATTTATCATTATGATGTGTATATATTGCACAATTACAATTATGTAGAATTTTAATGTTATTTAGAATCATGATTTTTTATAACTATTAATAATTTACAAATTATACATAATTTATACTAATAATTATTTATAATTAATGTATAATTTTCTTATAATGATTTATAATATGTCCTTTTAATGATTTATGGTTATTATAATTAAGAATATATAATTATTTATAATTATTTGTAATTTATATATAATTTGTAATTATTGTTATTCTAAGTATAATTTGTAATGTATAATTATAATTATGTATATTTTAATGTGATTATAATTATTTATAATTTAAAAATTATAATAATTATAATTTTCTAATTTATGATTACAATTATTATAAGTTTTATGTAATTTAGAATAAATTTTAAAAATTATAATAATTCACATTATGATTATTATTATCAATACTAATAATTTATAATTAATATAGTCATGTATAATTTGTATATAATTTATAATTGTTATAATTATTGTAAGTTTTCATAATTAATATATAATTTATAATTGTTATAATTTTCTTTTTTTTTTTTTTTTTTTTTTTTTGCCAGTCCTGGGCCTTGGACTCAGGGCCTGAGCACTGTCCCTGGCTTCCTTTTTGCTCAAGGCTAGCACTCTGCCACTTGAGCCACCGCGCCACTTCTGGCCATTTTCCATATATGTGGTACTGGGGAATTGAACCCAGGGCTTCATGTATACAAGGCAAGCTCTCTTGCCACTAGGCCATATTCCCAGCCCAACTGTTATAATTTTGTATAATGTATATATGTTATCCATATTGTAATTTTCCTAAATATATTATTAGTATAAATATTGTGCCCTGCGATTGATGACACATCATTGTTCAATATCGTTTATTTTTAATTATACATATCATATGATGTACATCTTCTATTATTCTTTATATATACATAGATTTATTCTGTCCCACATTGTACGTAGTATATTATGTATTTATGTACATCTTACTTTCATATATTTATATGTGATATCTCTTATTTGTACGTTATTTCATGTCTATTACATATATTATCATATGTAATAAATTCATGTTAATTTATACCTATTATGCATATATTGTCACACATAGTATATATGAATTACAAATCATTGATAATTTATATAAAATTCATAATTATTACAATTATTTATAATTTACATGTAATTTATAATTCTGTTTATTTATAATTTTAATGTAATTTAGATTACACTATTATTATTATTGTATAATATTTCTCCTTTCTTTTTGTTTCCTCTTTTCTAGATTTTTCCCTCGGTGAGTCAATCATCAAACCCTGGTGTCGTCAGGTTTGGGTCAGCGACCTTACATTATCTAAAACCAACTACTAGACAGTGCTCAGGCCCTGAGTCCAAGGCCCAGGACTGGCCAAAATAAATAAATAAATAAATAAAACCAACTACTAAATGTATCTACTAATGTATCTAAAACAACTACTAAATATAAAAAGGTCTAAAATAGACCTCTCAGTGGATCACAATAGCTCAAAAACTACATATGTATGATCATATAAGACAAAGATAAGCAAACTCTATTGTTGACGTTATATTTAAAGTTCTAGGTGAATTTCCTTTGGCGTATGCCACGTGGCTACTGTATATATTTTTGGTACACTGTCTATTGTATATATGCCTACCTGATAGGGAAGGGAAAGAAAAACGAGGGTGTAAGATATCACAAGAAATGTACTCACTGCCCTATTATGTAACTGTACCCCTTTTGCACAACACCTTGTCAACAAAATTTAATTAATAAAAAAAAAACACAAGGAGAAGTGTCAAATGGCAAGGTAAAACAGAGAAAATAATGCTCTTTCCACCTTCTCAATAGATGTCCACTTGGAGATTGAGTGGACACAGTGGCCTATTGAAAACTGAGAGAAGTCCAGTGATAGAAAAAGAATGTCACTTTGCCTTACGTGAGTCTCAGCATTTCCTGAGCAACTTTGATCAGACAATCTCATTTTCTCTATGCACAGACTATTCCCCAGGAGCTCAGGACATCTGATTTTGAACAGAGAGGTGACCCTAGAATGACAAGGGACCTTTACAACAGTATGGCTGCCACCACCTGGATTTTGTCCATAAGGAACCTGTCCCCTTTCCTACTAGAGCCTCAGTTGCCTTCTCTGCAGGATATAAGGTCAGAATCATTGGATGTTCATGTTGCTTTCTGTGGTCAAATTGGTTTATGGCAGCCTGTGTTTCTGTCCATTCTTGAGGAGTAGATGCTTTAGATGAAGTTGCCAACTTAGTTTAAAAGATAGCTTTGTACTACAGATACAAACCACTTTTTATCTGTCTTAGAAAATCATGACTTGCTCTTTCATAACCTGTGAGCTTTTTAAAAACATTTTTTCACTTGCAAAGAAAGCAGTTAATAGTTGATTCAGAAATGTAGGTTTATAGCTTTATACCTTGTTTTTTGCTTGTAAGTAAGGTAATTAATAACAGGATTGGAACTGTAAATTATGTTACTAGGCAATTGTCTGCTGTGGGATGGAATATTGATACTTGCAGGTTCCCTGCAAGTCCATTTGCTTCAAATCTCCAGGATTTCATTTCTTTTTAACATTTTTTTTTAAAAAAGTTTGACAAAGAATTCTCTTAGTTTTCAAAACAACTCTGGCACCAATGAAAACACAAGCCATGTTTCTGCATGCTAAGTACTGCATTAGCTTTATTGACCAAACCAGAATTCCAAAGTCCATGGAATGAAACCCTTCATTTGTAGAGGTGACAGAAAGGGATTCCAGTTTCAGGATGACCTGCTTTCTGTGTCTATGATCTATGCAGATCATTTGATCTCAGGTCCCGCTCATAATGGATCTTGTAAAAGTAATGGTGATCCCGGTGGTGATGGCTCATCTCTGTAATCATGGCTACTCAGGGGGTTCAGATCCAAATGAAAGGGTCTTAAAGCTAGCCTGGGAAGATTAGTCTAAGAAACTCCACTCCAAACTAGCCAGCAAAAAGCTAGACTAAAGACATGACTCAAGTGAGCAAACCAGATAAGCATATCTGAAGCCATAAGTTCAAACTCTAGTACTGGGGGTGAATAAAGTAATATGTGGATTTGTATGTGGCTGGGCAGGCTTGTGTCAGGTCAGTAAGTGAAGGTGGGGGGGGTCATTCAGAGGTGGTAGTAGGGTGTTGCTCCATAATCAAACGTTACTGATACCTCTGCTTCTCATTTTAATCTAGAAAGGCATAAAATTTGATCTTCACACTGCTGCAGAACACACAGAATTCTGACTTCACTTTCATTGTTCTTTTGTGTTCTTTTAGAAAATTAGGCCCATTTCATGTTTTCACATTTCCCCATCCTTTAGCATATGCTTAGGTTTCATGTTAAATCATTGGGAGGAACACATGAGGACTCCTGCAACCCCATGCTGACAGTACAGTCCGTATGTACAGGACAGTCACATTAAAAAGAAATATAAAGAAAACTTTCTTCCCAGAGGAAAGAAGGGTAAAGTAGGAAGGGAAAAACAAATACAGAGAAAAGGAAGAGACTTTTGCTACAGAAGCCTTTATTTTATCTCTGTCATAGATTTCTCAAGACATAAAAGCTACATTTTCACATCTGTGCTCTGAACATGGAAGTTAAATTAGAATTACATAATGCCAATATCTCTGTATATGTAAACGCAAGGATAAAAGTGGTAGAATTTACCACGTGTGTGTGCCAGTCCTGGGATTTGATCTTTGGGCCTGGGCTCTGTCCCAGAACTTTCATGCTCAGAGCTATTATTCCATAGCCACAGGTCTATCTATGGCTTTTTTGGAGATAAGAGTTTCATGGATTTCCTGGGCCAGCTTCAAACCTCAATCCTCAGATCTCAGCCTTTTCTGAGTAGCTAGGATTAGAGCTATGAGCCACCAGTGTTTCGAAACATTTGATAAATATTGCCATCATTTAATTCTCCCATTAGTTATACTTACAGAAAACAGAATC
The DNA here is from genome assembly GCF_023159225.1 of Perognathus longimembris pacificus. Taxonomy (NCBI): domain Eukaryota; kingdom Metazoa; phylum Chordata; class Mammalia; order Rodentia; family Heteromyidae; genus Perognathus; species Perognathus longimembris. The sequence goes on along the minus strand of NW_025961136.1, from coordinate 61,351 downwards.
AAAAGTAAAAGGCTAATAGTAGAATCAGAGCAGCATAGAAGTCAGTGGGATTACAGTAGCACTCCACAATGCACTCTTCCAGGCGAAGTGTGTGTTTCACAAATCACTGAAGGTAGGAACACAGATGGCTCTAAGAAAAATACTGATGGATGGAGGATTGGGAAAAAGTGGTACAGATTGTCTGGTCTTCAGACAATTTATGGGTAACTGTCCATCTTCCTTCTAGACTCAAATGGTTAAATGGAAGATGTGTGCACAACTTGGAATTATGTTCCTTTTATCTTTTCTGTTATGAAAGGCAATATCCTGCTTGATTTCAGGAGAGAAGGTCACTCAGGTGATCTGAATTCAAGTCATCATGTCCAGAAGACTCTTAAGGCAAGTGCTAACAGCTGGGAGCTGCAAAGAGAAAAAGAAGGTGGAAGGTTTCATCTCATGTTGTTTATAGTACTAGCAGCCTATGAGTTTAAACTTATAAGATTTTCCTCAGTCCTCTGTGATATTTGACAACTCGAATGTCAATTGAACTATCACTCTGATCTGGATTGTATTTCTCTGTTGTGTGTTTTAATCAATTATCTAATTATGGACATTTTCTTTTGTTGTCATGGGGCTAGCTCTCTTATCACTGTGAGCCATAGCTCAACTTCCAGTATTCTCATAGTTAATTGGAGGTAGGGTTAGCTGTGAACCACAATCTGATCTTCAGATCTCAGATTCCTGAGTAGCTGGGATTGCAGGCAAGAGCCCTCACCTCCAGGCTTCCCTTGTCATTTTAAATAGGATTCACTGAATTACAGAAGGCTTTGAATTGAAGTTGATTCAAAGTCTGCTGGATGGCAGAATTGCCCACCCTAATGTCAAGAGCTACAGGGTCCAGATTCTCCTTTGAGAACTACACAAGTCAGCATAAAGCAACTTAGCCCTGACTGTGAGGATTTCATCAGCCTCTCTGACAACTCCGGAATGTCCACTTGATTTTTAAAAATTCAAGTGTTCCTCATATAATGTAATAGCTATAGTCATTGCTCCCAAGGACTATTGAAGCCTTTTTTCAGATGAATATACTTGAACGTAAGCTGTCTCATCAAAACTGACAATTTATAAAATACATATTGTATATACCTAAGTGTAAACTGAGGTGCAAGTAAGTTCAGTAACAAGGCCTCACATATTTGGGAACTAGACAGTGAATTTAATAATCTATGGACTACAACTGAAGTGTAGGCCATGAGTCTACACCTCACCTAAGCTCTGTCATATCCAGTGCCTGAATAGGTCTATGCGCAAGACACGTGGTCTTGGACAATGTTTGGTATGCCTGGCACTGGCTGGCAATGCCCTGAGGCTATGGGCTCCTGAATGGGACAGAAAAGAAAGGAAATTGAGAAAATAGTCTAAGAGACATCTAGGAAGGGAAATAGTGTAATCTGTGTGAAGAGTCTAGGAAATAGAGAGAGCACTCTATGATAAAAGATAATGGCCATGCCAGTCATGGCCATATACTCCTGTAGCCCTGCCATTCAGAACACAGAGGCAGAAAGATCATGAATCAAATTCAGCTTGGCAACATCATCCTCTTCTATATAAAAAAGAAGGACGATAGAGAAAAAGGGAGGAAAAATATAACAAAGGAAAATAAGAGAATGGGAGGAGATGGTAAAGAAGACAGAGGGGTAAATAGAGGAAAGTAGGGAGGGAGAGGATTAGAAGAACCAGTGTTACAAGGGAAAGTATAAGTTTGGATGTGTAAGTAAACCTCATGGATAAATCAACAATGGTAAATGACACCAACTAATTATGGAGACTTTTAAAGGAGGAAGAATAAAGTGGTAGGCCACGATAATTAACAAAATGAAATACGGTTATGGAAGTATGGCTCTCTCAGATTGTTTTGTGAGTGATCTTTCTGGTATAGTTTTTGGAATTAAGTCTTGCTATGGTAGGTTGGACTGAAAACAATTATACTGGCCAAGCTGGCCTCAACCCCCCCAAACCTCCTGCCTCAGCCTCTTCTGCCTTCTGTGTTTGTGACTATGGCATTATTATGCCCAGCCCATGTTTAATACTGTGTGGTTGTTAGACCTAGGGCTGGAACACAGGGCCTGGGAACTGTCCCTCAGCATTTATGCTTAAGGGTAGCCCTATCATACTTGATGTGACAGGGCCACTTGCAGTTTTCTGATAATTAATTGCTGAGAAACATCTCATGGACTTTCCTGCCCAGGCTGGCTTTAAATGAGATTCTCAAATCTCAGCCTCCTGAGTAGCTAGAATTGCATATATGAACCACCATTGCCCCACCCATTTTTATTTTCATTGAAAAGAACTTTTAAAGTGGGCACCAGTGGCTCACACCACCAGAAATCCAGAAGTGGTGCTGTGGCTCTAGTGGTAGAGAGCTAGCGTTGAGCTTAAGGTCAGCTCAGGAACAGCATCCAGACCCAGAGTTCAACAGCAAGAACAAAAACGGCCTCTCAAGTAGAATAACATTCATGTACATGTTGTCCCTTTACTTGATTTTGGTGTCCTGGTTATTGTGTATACGTTTATCTGAATTAGAGAAGGGAAGGGAAAACATCAAAATGTTGAGACAAAAGAGAAAGGGCAAACCAATGCAACAGTGATACAAGAAAATATGTCGTTAAGTAACTGTATATCTCAGGCAAGGGGAAATTTTAAAGGAGGGGAGAGGGGAGAATGAAAGAGGTGATAAGTGTGACAAGAAATGTATTTACTACCTTAGGTATGTAAGTAACCCCTCTATATGTCACCTTGACAATAAAATTAAATTAAAAGAAAAGTAAAGGTGATTAAGCTAATCAAAAACAAAAGCAGGACAAAGAAGCATAGAAAATGGTACAAACAGGAAACTCAAACTAGAATGGCAGATGTGAACAAAACTATGATATAATCTTGGATGTCTGCTCTTCCTTCTCAGGTAGAAACAGAACATTTGATTCAAATTGTTGTATTCTGAGAGCAAGAATAATCCACAGAGGCACACTTAAGGTCTGAAGGAGCTTTACTTACAAAGGTATTTTATTTACAATCTAAACCCCGGAAGCAGATCCACCTCCACCTCCTTATGCTCACCCGCAATTACCTTGTCCTGAGTTAGTTACCCAGAACTCAGACCTGAGACCTGTCTTAACCTGAACTCTGAACCTCCAACCTAATTTCTAATCACCTCAGCCTCCAGGCCTGGAAATGTCCAAAACTCCAGACGTCCAGAGGAGCAGGATTCCTTCCTGTAGGCCTCGCCACTCTTCAAACTTTAAGTCTCAAGCCTCCCCCACAGGCTTTAGTCTTTTCTGCCATCATCAGGCTCTGGACTCCTCCCTCAGGCCTCAGGCCTAAGATTTCTGCTCAGGCCTTAGGCTTGGGACTCTTCCTCAGGTCTCAGGCCTAAGTCTCCTCCTCAGGCCTAATGCTCCAGTTCGGCTTCGCCCCCCTCCTCCAGCTGGCCTGGTTTGGCTCTCCCCATTCCCATGGCAGGCCTGGTATGGATCACTGCTCCACTCTTCTCCTCAGACATGCTCTGTTCTCCTCTTTGCCCTGCTCTCCGGCTGGTCTCGTTCCTCTCTGCACTGCTTCACACTCCTCTTCTCTCCTCCTGCTCTTATCCTCTTCTACAGAAATACTCCCCTCTTTTATTTCCCCGCACCAGCAGTACAGGGGTGTAGTTTCTGGTCCCTCCAGAGTGGGGCTTGATTTCCTCTTTCTTATGCAGTGGGGCATGGCAATCACACCAACATGGGGAGTGGCTTCTGTCCTTCAGGTTATTACAAAATCGTTGCAATATCCCATCTCTTGGGCTCCTTTGTAATTAGATATAGATAATGCTATAGGACAAGAACACTGTTGCAATTTGTGTAAAAGGATTGAGTACACTGGGTGATGTTTCCCCCTGCAGAAAACCTAAGGTACCCTGCCCTCCTTACCCCCACCCGACAAAGATTAGGAGCCACTGGCCAGTGTCCTCTTCTTATGATTCCCACATGGTTGCCATGGAAGCAGTAGCATCGTTCCATGTACCTGGCTTCCTTGGCAACAGTCCTCCAGGCTCAAGAGCATACCTAGCAGTGGGTGCCTACTGAGCCCTGATTGGTCCATTCCTCACTGATGTCACTGGTCCCACTTGTGATTGGTCCATTTGCTCCCTGATGTCATCAGGCATTGTGAGGCATCCCAAGTAGAGTATATAAGAAGCTACTCTCCACTTTTGTCACTTACAGCACTGGGAGCTTTTCTTGGTGACCTGCTGGACTAACTTCGAAGGACTCTAAGGCTTTATTTCTGTGGGGGTTTGGGAGGGAGCTGTGTTGGTGTGGTTTGGGTTTGGGTATTTCTTTTCATTATTCTGGTGTTTGTATTTCCTTGTTTGTTTTTTAGTTTAGTTCATTTTGGTTAAAATTTCTTGTGTCATCTTCATTTAGAACATTCGTGATAATTATAAGATTGACTACTTTCCATTCCAGTGGAAAGATGTCAAGATACAACAAAGTTTCATTTAATTCTTCCTCAGAAAGGGAGGAGAAGATCCCCATCATCGGACAGTATCAACTGAAGGGGACATCGGCCATGGTAGCTTTGGATATCTGAAGGTGACCCATCACTCTCTCACAGACACAAGGCTGGCCATAAAAGTTCTCCTGAAGAGAGACCTGTAGAACCATGGCATAGAAAATGAGGTGGACATTGTCAAGAGCATAGGTCACCCACACATCATCTGGATTTTCGAGGTCATGGAGGATAAAGACTATATCTCATCCTGGAGTTGGCCACATGGGGACACCTCATGGGGTGGATGTGCAACTCCTCCTGCAGCTGCATATTCAAGCATAAAACCAGGAGGCTGTTCAAACAGATCATGAGTGCCATGCACTGCCTTCATGAGAATGGAATTACACACTAAGACCTCCAGCCCAACAACATCCTGTTGGAAGCAAAATACAATGCCAAGGTCAGTGTTGTTAGGCTGAGTGTCATGACGACCACAGGGCAGTTGATAAAGGGAGCTTGTGGAGCCTTGATATTCTGACCATCAGAAATGTTCCTATACAAACTGTATGATGCCTACATAATGGACATTTGGAACTTGGGCATCATTTATTATGTGATGACAGCAAATTTCCCCTTGGAGGGGAGGAAGCTTGCTGACATACAGGTCCTAGTGATAGAGGCCAAGTATAGCCCTTCACTATACCTAACTGCAAATGTACATGATCTACTTGCCCACTTCTGACTGTGGACTCCAGTCAGAGGCCCAATGTTGAACAAATACTGGAGCACCCTTGGCTGATGTGGTATGTGTCCTGGGTCCTGATTAGCCACTACCCCGCCAGCTGGACCCCATTATTGTGGCATTCATGTGTGACATGGTGTAGAATACAGCTGAGACTCAACAGGCAATACAGCACAGAGCATTCAATGAAGCCATAGGCACCTACCTGGTCATCAGAGAAAAAACAGAATGCCGGCCATGTGGAGTTGAGAACAATGCCTTGGATGGAACCACCATACCCAACTCCTGAAGAACATAACTCCAGACCTCTCCCTCTATGAAGGAGACCCAGGTTACCCACACAACTTAATAGTTTCAGCTTATCCTCAGAATTTCAGTGGGATGATGATGGCACCCAAACACATGTGAAGAGAGTCTGAATTGCTAGTCTGCCTGCCATTCCCTGCTTCTTCCTGCCTAGCTACAGTTCTAGCAGAATCTTGGACCAGTTTTCCTTTGACTGGTTGAGCAGGCTAGAGACTTGTGAATCAGAGTTGAATGCATTTCCCTCTGGGCAGCCACAAATGGAGGCCACAGCCTCCAGCTAGAGTTCTAAGCAGGGCTGGAAGAGAGTGGCTGACAGGATAGTCACCATTCTTCCCAGACTCTGCTGCTGTGTGAAGGTCCCAAATAATGTCCACAGGGTAAGAGCACAGCTATTCCAGGTAGGGGTGCTGAACTCAGAAAATTTCTCTCACTGGGGTGTGGGAAATCAGAGAGGTGTTCACATAAATGCTGCGGGAGCAGGTCATGCTGGAAGTTCACACTGCATGTGGCCAGCACACCTATCAGAGGCCTCAGCCCAAGCCAGTCCAGCCAGGTCCTGTGGCAAGTGCTAGGGAATCCTGCAGCAGGGATTAGGGGGAAAAGACAGCTGAAATGGAGTTGACTTTCTAAGCTAAAAGGTAAGTTGAATAGTACCTCCAGCAGCCTCTACCTTCTGAGCAAAAGGAGTAGGCAAGCATTTTTAATAATGTATACAACATGCCCCAAATACTTTATACATTGTTCTTAAGGGAAGCAAGATAGGTTGAGCAAATAACGTCCATAATGACATGCTTGTTTGTAAATTTTTTCTGTTTCTTGTACCCTGGGATTGATCAGAGGAAGGTAATCAGGACAGACAGGTAGGCAGGCAGGCATAGGAAGTACAGTCAACATCCTGTCATGATCACCCTTCTCTCAGTAATCTCAGGCTACAAGAAAAAGAAGTTAGGCACTGTCCGAACACATCTGGGAAGGCAAGCCTTTTTAATAATGTATAAAAAGTGTCACCAAATACTTAATATATTGTGCTTAAGGGCAGATAGATTGACTGAGCAAATAATGTAAATTATGACAATAATACATATGATTTGTTGTAAATTATTATTGTAGCCTGGGATTTCTAGAAGGAAGGGTGATTATGGCAGGCAGACAGGCAGACAGGCAGGGAGACATTATGAGGTACAGTCAACATCCTATAATCATCCCCTTCTCTCAGAAATTCCAATCTACAATAAACAGATCTTCATGCACTGTCAAAATATATCTGGGAAGGCAAGGATTTTTAAAAATTTTTAGAACATGGTGCCCAAATCCATCATGTATTGTGCTTAAGTGCAGCCAGATTTTTGTGAAAATAATATCCATAATGACATAATAGGGTTATGTTTCTTTGTCCATTTTTTCTGTTTATTGTAGCCTGTGATTTCAGAGAGAATGTTGATAATGACAGGCAGGTAGGCTGGCAGGCATTATGAGGTACAGTCAATATCCTGTGATGATCACCTTTGCCTCAGAATTCCCAGGTTATAATAAACAAAACGTTGTGCACTTTCTCAAACATCTGGGAAAGGAAGAATTTTTAATACTGTATACAACATGCCCCCAAATCCTTTATATTTTGTGCTTTAGGGCAGCTAGATTGTTTCAGCAATTAATGTCCATAATGGCATAATAGTAAGTGTGCTTTGTTGTAATTTTTTTGTTTATTGTTGCCATGGAATTTTCAGAGAAGGGTGTTCATGACAGGCTGGCAGGCAGGCAGGCAGGCAGGCAGGCAGACATTAGGAGGTACAGTCAACATTTTGTCATGGACACCGTCCCTTAGAAATCCCAGGCTACAATAAACAGGACTTGGTGCACTATCTCAACATGTCTGAGAAGGCAAGCATCTTTAACAATGTCTATCACATGCCCCCAAATCCTTTATACATTGTGCTTAAGGGAGGTCAGTTTGATTGATCAATAATGGAAGTTATGACATAATAGTAGCTATGATTTGTTGTACGTTTTCTGCTTATGGTAGACTGGTATTTCTCAGAGATGGGTAATCATGACAGGCAGGTAGGCAGGTAGGCAGGCAGGCTGGAAGACATTAAGAGGTACAGTGAACATTGTCATGATCACCTTTTTCTCAGAAATCCAAGGATAAAATAAACAGAACTTCGTGCACTGTCTTGACACATCTGGGAAAAAAAAGCATTTTTAGTAATATATACAACATACTCCGAAAACCTTTGCAAATTGTGCTTAAGGGCAGGCAGATGGAGCAAATAATGTCAATATTGACATAATAATAGCTAGGTTTTCTTGAAAATATTTTCTCTTTATTGTAGCAAGGGAATTCTGAGAAAAAAAGATGATCATTACAGGCACCCAGGCGGTCAGGCAGGCAGAAAGGAAGGAAGGCATTAGGAGGTACAGTCAACATTCTGTGATGGTCACCTTTCTCTCAAAAATTCCAGGCTACAATAAAGAGAACTTCGTGCACTCTCTCTACATATCTGGAAAGGAAAGCCTTTAAATGCTATACACAACATGCCCCCAAATCCATAATAAATTGTGCTTAAGGGCAATCAGATTGGTTGAGGAAATAATGTCTATTTTGACGTAATTGTAGCCATGTATTGTTGTAATTTTTTCCTGATTATTGTATCCTGGGATTTCTGAGAGATGGGTAATCATGGCAGGCAGGCCAGGAGGCAGGCAGGCAAGCAGTCATTATGAGGAAGAGTAAACATCCGGTCATTATCACCCTTCTCTCAGAAATTCCAGCCTACAGTAAACAAAACTACTTGCACTGTTTCTACATATTTGGGAAAGCAAGCCTTTTAAATGCTGTATTCAGTATGCCCCCAAGTCCTTTATACATTGTGCTAAAGGGCAACCAGATTGGTTGAGCAACTAATGTACATGTTGACACAATAGTATCTCTGGTTTTTATAAATTATTTCAGTTTATTTTAGCCTGGGATTTCTGATAGAAGGTTGAGCATGTATGGCACGCAGGCAGGTGGGCATGCTGGCAGGATCTTAGGCAGGCAGAAAGGCATGCAGGCATTAGGTGGTACACAATATGCTGTCATGATCACCCTTCTCACAGAAATCACTGGCTACAATAAATAGGACTTGGTGTACTGTCTGCACACATCTGGAAGGCAGGCATTTTTAATAATGTATACAACATGCCCCCAAATTCTTTGTACATTTTGCTTAAGGATAGACAAATCGTTTGAGTAAATAAGGTCAATCATGACATAATAGTAGCTATGTACTTTTGTAAATTTTCTCTGTTGATGGTACCATGGGATTTCTGAGAGTAGGGTGATCATGGCAGGCAAGCAGTCAGGCAGGCAGGTAGGGAGGCAGGCATTAGGTGGTACAGTCAACATCCTGTCAAGATCACTCTTATCTCCGAAATCTAAGACTACAGTAAGCAGAACTTCCTGAACTGTCTCAACACATTTGGTATGGCAAGCATTTTTAACAATGTATACAGCATGCCCTCAAATCCTTTATACATTTTGCATAATGGCAGCCAGGTTGGTTGAAAAAATATTGTCAATCATGACATAATAGTAGCTATGACTTCTTGTATATTTTTTTGGTTTATTGTAGCCTGGTGTTTCTGAAAGAAGGGTTATCATGACAGGGATGCAGGCAGGCAGGCAGGCATTAGGAGGTAAGGTCAACATCCTGTCATGATCACCCTTATCTTAGTAATCCCAGGCTACAATAAATATACTTTGTGAACTACTGCACACGTCTGAGAAGGCAAGCATTTTTTTTTTTGCCAGTCCTGGGCCTTGGACTCTGGGCCTGAGCACTGTCCCTGGCTTCTTTTTTGCTCAAGGCTAGCACTCTGCCACTTGAGCCACAGCGCCGCTTCTGGCCATTTTCTGTATATGTGGTGCTGGGGAATCGAACCTAGGGCCTCATGTATCCGAGGCAGGCACTCTTGCCACTAGGCTATATCCCCAGCCCCAGAAGGCAAGCATTTTTAATAATGTATACACCATGCCCCCAAATCCTTTATACATTGTGCTTAAGGGCAGTCAGATTGGTCAAGTAAATAATGTCCACTATGACATAATAGTAGCTATGTTTTGTTTTAAACGTTTTTTGTTTATTGTAGCCTGGGATTTCTGAGAGATGGGTGATCGTGACAGGCAGGCAGGCAGGCAGGCAGGTAGACAGGCATTAGGAGGTACAGTCAACATCCTGTCATGACCAAAATTCTCTCCGAAATCCCTGTCCACAATAAACAGCACTTCCTGCACATTCTCAACACATCTGGTAAGGCAAGCATTTATTATAATGTATACCACAGGCACCCAAATCCTTTATACACTGTGCTTATGGACTGACAGATTGGTTGAGCAAATAATGTCCATAAGGACATTATGGTAGCTATATTTTGTTCTAAATTTGTTCTGTTTATTGTAGCTTGGGATTTCTGAGAGAAGGATGATTATGAGAGGCAAGCAGGCAGGCATTAGGGGGTACAGTCTACATCCTGTCATGTACACCCTCAGAACTCCCAAGCTCCAATAAAGAGAACTTCGTGCACTGCCTAACACATCTGGGAAGGCACGCATTTTTAATGATATATACAACATGCTCCAAAGCCATTATAAATTTTGCTTCAGGGCAGTCAGTTTGGTTGAGCAAATGATTTCCATTATGACCTAATAGCAGCTATGTTTTGATGTAGATTTTTTTCTTGTTATTATAGCGTGGGATTTCTCAGAGATGGGTCATCATGACAGGCAGTAACGCAGACAGGGAGGCAGGGAGGAAGGAAGGCAGACCTTGGGAGGTACAGGCAAGCATTTTTAATAATGTATACAACATGCACCCAAATCCTTTATACATTGGGCTTAAGAACAGCCAGATTGTTTGAGCAAAAAATGTCCATAACGACATATTTGTAGCTATATTTATTGTAAATTTTTCTGTTTATTGTTGCCTAAGATTGCTTAGAGATGGGTGATTATGACAGGTAGGGAGGCAGGCAGGTCTTCGGCGGAAAAGTCAACATCCCGGCTTGATTACCCTGCTCTCAGAAATCACAGGCTGCAATAAGCAGAACATCATGCACTGTCTCAAAACATCTGGGAAGGCAAGCATTTTAAATACTTAATAAACAACATCCCCAAAAATCTTTTACATATTGTGCTTAAGGGCAGCCAGATTAGTGGAGCAAATAATGGCCATAATGACGTAATAGTAGTTATGTTTTGTTGTAATATTTTTCTCTTTATTGTAGCCTAGGATTTCTTAGAGAAGGGTGATCCTCACAAGTAGGCAGGCAGGCAGGCATTAGGTGGTATAGTCAACATCCTCTCATGATCACCGTTCTCTCAGAAATCCCAGGCTACAGTAAACAGTACTTCCTGAACTGTCTCATTACATCTGGGAAGGCAATCATTTTTAATAATGTATACAACATTCCCCCAAATCCTTTATAACTTGTCCGTAAGGGCAGCCAGTTTGGTTCCTAAAATAATGTCCACAATGACATAAAATAGCTATGATTGGTTATAATTGTTTTCTCTTGTGTGTAGCCTAGGATTTCTTAGAGAAGAATGATCATCACAGGCAGGCAGGCAGACATTAGGAGGTACAGTCAACCTCCTTCGTAAATATTGTCAAACATGGCGTAATAGTAGCTATGATTTTGTATATTTTTCCTTTTTATTGTATCCTGGGATTTCGGAGTGAAGTTTTATCATGACAAGGTTGCAGGAAGGCAGGCAGTCATTAGGAGGTACAGTCAATATCCTGTCATGATCACTCTTCCCTCTGAAATCCCAGGTTACAATAGACAGATTTCATGCATTGTTCAACACATCTGGGATAGCAAGCATTTTTAACAATATATGCACCATACCTCCAAATCCTTAATGCTTAAAGGCATTCAGATTCAGATTGGTTGAGCACATAATGTCCATTATGACATGACTCACTATATTTTGTTGTAAAATTTTTCTGTTTATTATAGCTTAAGATTTCTGAGAGATGGGTGACTATGACAGGCAGGCAGGCACGCAGGCAGTCAGGCAAGGATGCAAGCAGGCAGGCAGGCATTAGGAGGTACAGTTAACATACTGTCATGAACATCCTTCTCTCAGAAATCCCATGCTACAATAAACACAACTTGGCGAACTGTTTCAACACATCCAGAAAGACAAGTGTTTATAATAATGTATACAACATGCCCCCAAATCCATTATACATGGTGCTTAAGGGCAGCCAGATTGGTTGAGCAAGTAATGCCCACAATGACACAATAGTAGCTATGTTTTGTTGTAATTTTTTTTAATGTAGCTGGGGACTTCTGAGAGAAGAATGATCATCGCAGGCAGGCAGGCAGGAAGGCAGGCAGGGAGGCAAGAAGGCAGGTAGGCATTAGGAGGAACAGTGAACATCCTGCCATGATCAACATTCTCTCAGAAATCCCAGGCTACAATAAACAGAAATTCGTGCACTGTCTCAAAACATCTGGGAATGCAAGCGTTTTTAATAATATAAACAACAGTCTCCCAAATATTTTATACATTTCCTTAAGGACAGCTAGATTGGTTCAGCAAAAAATGTCTATATTGACATAATAATAGCTAGGTTTTCATGTAAATATTTTGTTTATTGCAGCCAGGGATTTCTGAGAGAAGGGTGATCACTAAAAGTACCCAGGCAGTCAGGCAAGCAGGCAGAATGTCAGGCACTAGTAGGTACAGTTAATTTCCTGTCATGATCCACCACCTCTCAGAAATCCCAGGCTACAATAAACAGAATTTTGTGTGCTGTCTTTACATATCTGGGCAGCCAAGCCTCTTCAATGCTGTATACAACATGTCTCCAAATCCTTTATAAATTGTGCTTAAGGGCAATCAGATTCATTGAGCAAATAATGTACATTGTGATGTAATATTCCTATGTTTTGTTGTGAAATTTTTCTGTTATTGTAGCCTAAGATTTCTGAGGGAAGGGTGATCATGACAGACAGGCAGGCCGGCATGCAGGCATAAGGTAGCATATTCAATAATTTGTCATGATCACCCTTCCCTCAAATATCCCATGCTAAAATAAACAGAACTTCATGTACTGTCTCAAAACATCTGGAAAGGCAAGCATTTTTAAGAATGTAAACAGCATGCCCTAAATCCTTGGTACAATTTGCTTAAGAATACAACTGTGATCTACTGGTACCCGGCATAGGTTTTTTAATGTAGTGTGGCAAGATCCCCCTTCCTTCAGAACCACAACCTTTGCCTGTCTCTGGACAGCTGGGTGTTTTGAGGGTGCCTTCCTTATGAGCCTGATTCATGAGGGCAAAACACTTAACCAGAACTCCCTGTGCCACTCCCCTCTGTACCATGTCGATCCTCAGGAACACAGATTTGGGGCACCAGAAACCCATATGTCAACCCACCTGTTATACAGTTGATACAGATAGAAAATGCATAGGGGCAGAGATTCATTTCTCAGGTCAGTAGGACTAAACTGGGAAAGTCTCACAATTATTGTTGCACTGTGGATCTTCCTGAGATCATCCCATCCTCCTTTATCTCTGGTCCTGGGGACGAAAATGAAGCTGAAGGTGCTGAAGGTGGCAATATCTTCTGCAATCTGAGACAGGACCTGCTTGGTACCCATAATCCCTCTCTCAAAGCTGCACAGAGAACACCTGCTTCTGGCTTGGTTTTATTTCCTAGCTGCTTCACTTTGACAGTTTTATTCTTTCTGTCCCTCCTTTTTTCTTCTCTTTCAACATGAATCAAGGGTTTCATAGTGGTTCTTCCCTTTTAGCATGGTAGTCAAAAATTCACTGACCCCATGCACACTGTAAAATTTGGCCCGGCTTCAAAAGGATGACCAACCAGTGAGGGTTTTATCAGGAAATCTAAAATTTCCATAATAGCCAGGAATAAATATTTATTTCAGAGATTTGCATATTATGGAAACAGGGTGAGGATGAGCGCACAGCTCTATGGAAAGGATTCTGTCCTGCCTGGGGTTCCTAAAGTCACTGTCACACAGTGGGACTTACAGATGGTTAAAAATTAGATTAAATAAATGAACAAATCATAAATAAGCTGGGTAGAAAGGAGAGCATGGATGAGCTGTAGCCCAGGAGGGAAAAGTGCAATTTGTAGTCAGCTTCCATCACTTCAAAATTCTAAGAAGAGATGACCTCACCGAGAAGATGGTGCCCTGCACAATAACACTGGACACACCTCTGACCTGGATGTAGACTCCAGAATGGAAGACAGCTATTAACTCTACTCCAGGAGGGCCAGGAGACATAATGTGAGCTACACTGGCCCTGGCGACCTCTCCTTTAGATCCTAGTAGCTACTGTTTCTGTTCTACCATCCAAGTCCCATGGAGCTAGAAGTCATTTTGAACAAGTTAATTCTGTGAAATATAGTTCTGGCTCAGCAAAGAGGGAAAAGCCTGTAACCACATTAGTGCAGACCTCAATGCCTGCCAAAGTTACTGCTACTCATAACGTCCACACTTAACAAACACTTCTCAGCAACTGATTGTAATCTGAAGGAGAAACTTGGCTAATTCTGACCATCTAAAGCTGCAAAAGCCCTTCTAGAAATTTCTGTTCTCTTCCTACCATATTAATCACTAATTCTAGCCCTGGAATTTCTTCACCCACAGAAGAGGAGGGATGAATGAAAATCAAACTCTTGCACTAAGCCAATAAAATCAAAGGGCATGTTCATCTTGATTTTAGTTCAATACATGAAATTGGAATGTGGGAAAAAATCAGCTTCTCTAGTAGAGTCAGCTGTGTGCCAATCGGCAGGAAACTTGGCCACATAAAACTACTAAATGCCAAATAGAAGACGGCAAAGAGGGAGGGAAGTGGAGGAACCAAGAAATTCATTAAATTCACTAGGAAAAAGCAGCATTTCAATTGCATAACAAAAAAAATATTCAAGATGGCAAGTAATGACTCACAACTATAACCTTAGTTACTCAGGACACTAGGATTTGAGGATTGAGGTTCAAAGCCAGCCTGAGCAGAATAGTTCATGAGACTCTTATTTCCAATTAACCACCAAAAGCCACAAGTAGAGCTGTGTCTCAAGTGGTAGAACACCAGCGTTTAGTTGAAAAATCTAAGGCCCAGCACCAAGGACCTGGGTTCAGTATTTTGAAAACAGATAATTGTGTGAAAATAGCCAAAAACTGACATACAATGACCCCGTTCTCTGAGGCCATTAAGGTCTGCATAGAATTCTGATCTAATGTATTTTGACAAGTGGAAGCATATAGTTGTTTCTTTATCTTCATTAAGGCTTAGGATACAGAAGAATGACATGATTACCACATGTTCTCAGACAGGAGCATGATGAAAATAACTTGATCTATACTAGAAAGTTTAAGGAAAAAATTACGTTTGAAGGTGAAAGTTCAGAATGAAATTGTGAGACTCAAATTTGGTATTGATTGATTACTGGTGTCAACAGTACCTTTGCTTCTTTAGCCAATATGAAATGAGTACATTTGCAGAGGCCTCTGCATATGGAATACCTGCTGGAACCTGTTTGCATCAACAAGCAATGCTCTGTGGCTCTAAGGAACATAGTGTGTCTGATTTGCCCCTATGGGCATGATACCTTAATATCATTGGTTGTCATCTCATTGGCACAGTATTTTTTTTCTTGCCATTTCATCTGTAGTTCACATGGCATTCTCAGATGCAATCCAGTGGCATCATCCCAAATGGTGTTCATGCAAATAGATTTTGGACACAGATGTTGGACCTCTTGGAGGAAATCATAGCACCTGCATGAAGAGGGAGAATCTGCAAACATGTTTTCCAACTCATGTTTTTCTCCTGGATAGAAGACTACAGATTCACAGCCCCAGGAAAGAGTTTTCCACATTCTTCACATGAGATTCACAATAGGCTTAGATGAAAGAACATTAGCTACAATGTAAATCTCTGCCAATAAAAAGACACATATGCATACATACAGACATATATGAGTATACATACCTGGCACTTCAAGCTTTACTTCCAGGCAGAATTTCAGCTTGGGAGATGCTTCAGGGATGTGCCCTTTGATCTTCATACTCATTCTTCTCCAGCTTCCCCTTCTCAAGTCCTTGGGTGGCACTAGCTGCTTTTCTACAATGAAGCACTGAGCTCACATGGATGGAGATTTGCTGCTGATGGCTGGATTTTTCCCTCTCTATATTTTAGGAAGAGATGGCAGTAACAGTGATGCTTCCCAAAAAGAACACAATAAGCCATAAGTAACTTATCATTCTATTTTCATTTCTTGTTTGTTTTCAGGATTGGCAGTGGTTGAGGGAACTTTTGTGTGCAAAGCAATATCCTCTGTCTTCTCTACCCTGACCTACCATCCCTAGTGTACCAGAAACAGCTCAGTTTCATTATTCTATTTTGCAAGTACTCTTGGGTGACTTTCTCCCTATAAGTAGAAGACTCTTTTTTCATGCAGTGTAGCTTCTCCTTTCCAGGGCTGTATGTTGTTCACTTTATTCAAACATCCCTGTATCTCTTGCATCCCAGCTATCATGGTTGATAATGAAGTGATGTTATTAATGACAACCTGTGTCAGTGGCATGAATTCTGTACAAAAGCTTACAGAAACCTTTCCTTCCCAACTGGCCAGTGGTCTGAATTTTTTTTTCTTTTGTGACACATATTTTAAGGAAATTGATTAAAATATTTATTTTAGTCTGGTGGCTCCTGATTTTAATCCTATCTAAGCAAAAGGCTGATATCTGAGTGTTGTGGGTTGAAGCCAACCTGGACAGGAACTTCCTTGAGAATTTTATCTCCAATTATCCAGCCAAAATATATGGGGCTTTGGCTCAAGTAGCAGTGCTGAATGGACCATCAGGATTAAAGTCTGCCCAGATTGGAATGTTGCTAGGCCTCTACAGTTTTCCACAAGTGAAGGTGAGAGAGTGAGCAGATATTAAATAAATGTCTAATTTAGTGCCATTTTATGTGAGAGAAAAGAATAATAGGAAGATACTAGATTTATGAGCCTATTGAATTTTGTGATATCCAAAAAAATAGAGTTCAAAATAATTGGATATTTATAATCCCATGTGTAGAAAAGAGGAAAGAAAAGTTAGAGCAAAAACACCCAAATGATTCTTTTTTAAAGCAAGAAATAACAAATGATTTTAAATTGTGGAGATAAGATGACCAGAGTGCTGGTAGCTCACGCCTCTATTCCCAGGAACTCAAGAAATGTTTATGTCCACTTAGTCAGCCAAATGCAGACAGTAAATCTGTGGTTCCAATGGCAGAGTGCTAGCCTTGAGTGGACAAAGTCAAGTTAATGTATGAGGCCCTGAGTTCATTGCACTCTACTGGCTAGCTTGCATATGCACAAACACGCACTCGTGCAAGATATTATGTTGAATGAAGTCAAGCTCCGAAAGAAAGAGGACATGTGTTCTCTCATATATGAAAATTAGGTCTACAACATGACCATGAATTATGAAATAAGCATGAAATACATACAAAGCCTTTTGTGTATGTGCATCATCCATCTAGCTAGTTTATGCTACATATAGGGATTGAAGTCCATGATGTATTGTCTGACCAAATAACTGACAGTATAAAAATAAATGAACGATAGAAAGCTGAAGCCTATCCTCTCTGAGGGTGATAGACATTAAAGATGTCTGAAAAAGAGCAGAGGAATGGGGAATAGAAGTAGAAGGGTTGGAAAATACAAGATAATACTCAATGTACCTATTTAAAAACTGACTTAGGAAAGTTGGAATGAATGTGGTTGGTAGTGATAGGAGTTATAGATAGAAATAATGACAGAGATTAAAGGCATTGTCTGAGTACATTTCACAACTATTAAAAACAATGAAAATGTTTAAATGAAAAAATGACTTTCCATCTAATTTTACTGGTTACTTAATATACTTCACAATAGTGATTGTGATAGATAGTAATATTCTCATTCATGGGCTGTGCATTTTTTATTTTTTCAGCTTACCTTTGGGCCTCTTAATCAAGGCCTGAGTGACCATTACAAGTTCCCTGCCCTGTATCAGATGGCCCAGAAGGACACATCAATAGCTACTGCCATGGTCTCCTTACTGATTCCCTTCAACTGGAACTGGGTGGATCTATTTACCATAGACGATGAGAAAGGTTTGTGGATTCTTCCTGCATTGAAAAAAAAATGGCCAAGAACAGAGTTTCTATAGCCTTTGAGCTAGCTATTCCAACCCACGGTTTATCATACACACTCAAAGTCACGTCCCTTTATAACCAGATTAATAAATCCTCAGCAAATGTCCTCATCATCTACGGTGATGATGAATCCCTACTAGATTTAATGAGGTGTTGAGCAACTATTAGTAAAAGGCAAAGTTTGTATCTTTTTTTTTTTTTTTTTTGGCCAGTCCTGGGCCTTGGACTCAGGGCCTGAGCACTGTCCCTGGCTTCTTCCCGCTCAAGGCTAGCACTCTGCCACTTGAGCCACAGCGCCGCTTCTGGCCGTTTTTTCTGTATATGTGGTGCTGGGGAATCGAACCTAGGGCCTCGTGTATCCGAGGCAGGCACTCTTGCCACTAGGCTATATCCCCAGCCCTAAAGTTTGTATCTTGAACTCACAGTGGGATTTAACCATCAGAAAGAGATATCTCATGCTAGGCTCATCCCATGTACCTCTCATTTTCTCACAACATCACCCAGATGTTTCTGGATTCACAGATTTTGTCAAGGCAGTTAACCCTTCCACATACCCAGAAGATTATTTCCTTGCTCATCTGTGGTTTCTGTCTTTTAATTGCTCAGATTCTGAGTCTGACTATGTAACATGGAAGAACTGTCCTCATGAGGCCTCCTTGGATTGGTTGCCTGGGCACATTTTTGACATGTCTATGTCTGGAGACAGTTACAATGTGTACAACGCTGTGTATGCTGTGGCCCATGCTCTCCATGAGATGTTTCTTCATCAGTCAGAAATACAAACAATGGGAAACAGGAAAGGGACAGTGCATTCCCCTGCACAGGTAAGGCCTTCTGTTTCTGATGGCACACCCTGTCAGAACAGTCAATTTGTACAGGACTTTATTACCACATGAAATTAATTATTTTAGTTAGGTTCCCCAAATTAAAGTAATTATATTTCTGTAAATGTCTGTGAGGTTTTTCTAGACATGTATTCCTGTGCTCTTAAGGAAAACAGGCCAGTAACAAGCAATAAATTAATTCCATATTTCTATACATTCTTCTACTGACTAATAACCAGAACGTACACAGAGATAATGTTTTGGCAACTTATTAGCACCTTTTCCATAGGAATTTGTAAGCATGAGCTGATGAGCAAAAGTATATTTTTAATAAGTGACCTAGTTTCATTCTCCTTTAGATATTAAAACTTGAACAAGCTCAAACTATAACTCTAGACACTAATAGAATTAATTGTTGTGGAAAACTCTAACTAGACATCTGAGAATTTCTGCCTTTATGATTATTTAAACGAAATAGGTTTCTCTTGAAAAGAGGACTTCTAGCACTTTGCTGAGTGACCAGCATTCAGGAAAATTATTTTTACTCCTGCAAAGATTTTCTTCTGGACTGATTCATCAGGTGTCTGTGTTTTTCTTGAATTCTGAATCAGAGATTAAAGACACTCAGGAGCTTTTCTTAATTCTTAATTCTAATTTTCTTAATTTCTGTCTAACCACTGCGATGTAGTTCGCCATAAGATGATGTATCTCTTGTATCTGCACCCTTTTCTGAAGAACACCCAATTTCAGAATCCTGCTGTTGATTGAGTGATTTTAGATGATAAAAGCAAATTGGAGGCAGAGTATGACATTGTGAACATTTGGAATTTTCCAGAAGGTCTTGATCTTCAGGTGAAAATAGGAAAGTTTTCTCCATTTGCTCTACATGATCATCAACTATGGTAGAGTGGACCTCAGGAACTACAGAGGTGGGTTGGATTTAATTCTAGTGATTATAAGAACAAATACGTAAGTAAAATTCACACTTAAAATATATACCTGATTGAATGCCAGCAACTGTCTCCTGTAACACTAACTACTCAGTTCTGAATATCCTGATTTGAAGTCAGGCCAAGCAGGAACACCTGTGAAATTGTTATCTTCATTTAACCACTGCAAAAGAGATCCTGAGTGCTGGCTGATGCTTCTAATCCTATCTACTTGGGAGATTAACATCCTCAGTTCTCAGATTAAAGCTCATTTTCGAGCCCCAGCAGGCAAGAAATCAGTGAGACTCTATGTCATTAAACTAACAAAAACTAAGCTGGAGCTGTTGATCAAGTGGCCCATTACTCATCTTGAATAAATACAACTCAAGGACATTGCTTAGACACTGAGTTCAAGCTCCAGGATCAGCCTCATCCAAGAAAAACTCAGTTTGTTTAAAAATGTTAATTTTGAACATTGTCATAAAATACAAATTGCACGTTTCTTAGCAGGATTCTAACACCGATAAATTACCTAAGGAATGCCTTCATGTGTTTGAAAGGTTTATTTGGTTCTGTACTCTGGTTGCTTCATTTAATGATTAGTTCAGCTGTTACTTAGGTGTCTTTCATGAAAGTAATCATTGAATGAGGTAGCATATAATCCTTTTGTGAATCTAAGTTGTTCAAATAATGGAACTTTTGGAATGTTAGGAAAAGCGTAAACAGTTTCTGACACATGTCTAATTTTCCCCAGCCTGTTCATTCTGTCTGCATTAAGTTCTGTGGTCTTGGATTCAGGAAATCTCCTCTGGAGGGAAAGGCTGCCTGCTGCTTTGATTGTACTCCTTGCACAGAGAATGAGATGGTCAATGGGACAGGTAAGTTCACAGTGGTGGGAGAAATACTTGTTCTCTCGTAGTGCCCCATAAACCATGCAAAGTACTACAAAAGTTGTGTCTTGGGGTTGCAAAGTCCTCCTTCATTCACTTAGTAGTGATTTACTTGCAACAATGGATGGTGCAGCTTGCTGAAAAAAAAAAAAAACTAAAACAAATCATGTGCTCTGAATTGTGTATAGGATTAATTTTTTCTAGTATATTGTATGCATATTTATTTAACAACTCAGTAATGGTAGCAAATTTTCTATCATATGATGTGCAAATCCTTTAAAGGATGCGGTCTACAACTTTCTCAAAATTGCTTTTACATTATAAATCTTTATTTCCTAGTGCCATAGCTGTTCTAAAAACAAAGCAAGTGCTCTGGTTTGGTACAAGCATTGTGCATGGCATTACTCTGTAACTTCAAAGAATGATTATATTCTGTATTCCCATGTGCATTACAGGTGAGTAAGAGAAGCAAATATCACAATTACAAGGAAGGACCACAGTGCTCCTAGCTACATTGCACAGAGACATAGAGAAAAATGCAAGATCCACTAGTCGTTTTAAATAAGGACATTGAGTTATACGCAAGAATCTGAGAATTATTATGGAAGCACGAAGAAATGTATAAAGTCATTGTTAGGACATTAGGAATGCCAAGGAACAATATGAATGGTATTCATTGCAAGTAACTAGTTTCAACTAGACTTCTGGAAACAAGTGTAGGAACATGATGAAGTTACAAATAATAATGCTAAACATATCTGGTAATACTTGGTCAAATGAAGATTATGCTAGTCATTATTGATGTATAAGAATTTTTTTCTAGGGAGGGATTTCCTAATTTCCTTTTCAGCAGTGAAAAGGGAATAATGGTAACTTGTCTTCCTCACCAGATATGGAGCAGTGTGTGAAGTGTCCAGATCATCAATATGCCAAGAGAGAGAGAAACAAGTGCCTCCTAAGCACTTCAAGTTTCCTAGCTTATGGAGAGCCTTTGGGAATGGGCTTGGCCTGAATGGCTCTTGGTTTATCTACACTCACAGCAATTGTTCTTGGGGTCTTTGTGAAACATCACAACACCCCCATTGTCAAGGCTAATAATCCGGCTCTCAGATACATTCTGCTCATCTCCCTTATCTTCTGTTTCCTCTGTTCCTTGCTCTTTATTGGCCATCCCAGCACAGTCAACTGCATTCTACAGCAAACCACATTTGGAGTTGCATTCACTGTAGCTGTTTCTGCTGTCTTGGCCAAAACTGTAACTGTGGTTCTGGACTTCAAAGTCACTTCTCCTGGGAGAAGGATGAACTGGCTGCTGGTATCAGGGGCTCCTAACTTCATCATTCCCATCTGCACTCTGTGCCAGGTGACTTTCTGTGGACTCTGGCTGGGAACCTCTCCTCCCTTCATTGACACACACACACACACTCTGAACATGGCCACCTCATCATCCTATGTAACAAGGGCTCCCTCACTGCTTTCTACTGTGTCTTGGGATACCTGGGCTCCTTGGCCCTCACCAGCTTCACTATGGCTTTCATGGCCAGGAACCTGCCTGACACCTTCAATGAAGCCAAGTTCCTGACCTTCAGCATGCTGGTGTTCTGCAGTGTGTGGCTCAGCTTCCTGCTTATTTACCACAGTGCCAAGGGCAAAGTCATGGTGGCTGTGGAGGTCTTCTCCATGTTGGCCTCCAGTACAGGGCTCCTGGGCTGCATTTTTGCCCCCAAGTGCTACATCATCTTGTTAAACACAGACAGAATTTGTCTGCCTGGCTTCAGGGATAAAAGACATTGAAGTTGAAATAAATCATTGTTAAGACTAAACTCATATATTTGATTACTACATACAATTTCTGAACTAAATCTAGAGTAATTTTCCAGTCTTATGTTTGTTTATATTATGGAAATGTTACTTCAATGAATAAGGGTGAATTGCTTACAATTTTTCTTATATATTTTTCATTCTTTCTATTTAATATGTACTTAATCTTTATTCCAATTTTTGGTGTCTTTTGAGCTAAGTCCTAGGCAAAGGGCTAAGGGTATACATAATGACACATAAAACTGGTAAATTCTCTTCTTCTCCTACATCTATCCAAGAAGAATGTTCAGGCACCCAGAAGGGGAGCAGCAGGATATTAACAAGATAGACTCAAGAAATCACAGAATGGGAGGAGGAAGCCCTTCATCTTAGAGGATAAAATCCTGGGTGATGATTCTTTTTCTTTTTCTTTTTCTTTTTTTTTCTTTCTTTTTTTTTTTTTTTTTGGCCAGTCTTGGGCCTTGGACTCAGGGCCTGAGCACCCTCCCTGGCTTCTTCCCGCTCAAGGCTAGCACTCTGCCACCTGAGCCACAGAGCCCCTTCTGGCCTTTTTCCATATATGGTTCTGGGGAATCGAACCGGGAGCTTCATGTGTAGGAGGCAAGCACTCTTGCCACTAGGCCATATTCCCAGCCCTGGGTGATGATTCTTGAGAGTAGTTTTACTGTGACTAAAATGAGGGGAAAAGGCAAAAAGAACAGCAGAGAGACAAGGAGATGGGGGAGGGGAATGAAAAAGTGGAGAGAGTGCAGTAGGAGAGAGGGACAGACAGATGTCAGAGCAGAGGGAAATGGATTCAATGTCTTGTTACTCTGGGTGTGCACAGAAGGCAGATTGCTGACAATAAATGTTTAGGAATTTTGTTTTTTACAACCACATGTTATTTCTCTCATTTTCTTTTTTTTGCATTGTTTTATTATTGTTGTAAAGGTGATATACAGAGGAATTACAATTACACATGTCATAGAAATATTACATTTCTTTTTGGACAATGTCACCCCATGCATCTCTCTGTCCCAGTTTTTCCTTCCTACCCCCACCCACAATTTTTATCCTTCCTTTCAACACAGTGTCTAGCGAGTACCACCGCACCGCTTCATTTGTTTACCGTCCATTTGGTTCCTCCATTTCTTTTTTTTTTGGCCAGTCCTGGGCCTTGGACTCAGGGCCTGAGCACTGTCCCTGGCTTCTTCCCGCTCAAGGCTAGCACTCTGCCACTTGAGCCACAGCGCCGCTTCTGGCCGTTTTTGTTGGGGATTATTATGGCCTGGGAAAGACTGCCCTTCCACCAGCCTTGGGACAATAGAAGCCCCTCCCACCTTTTGACCTCTACCCCTTGGGAGGTGAACACGTGTGTGTGCCACCATGATGGGGTTGTCCCTCCCACAAAGGGAAGTTTCGTGATGTCACTTGATGAACGTGACCCCTAGCCTATGACTGACCCTTTGGCCAGCCCCCTTTCTTTCCCGCCATCACTTCTATATAAGTGCCCTTCCATATTAAAGTCTTTGAGACGCATTCCACCACCGCAGCGTGTCCCTGATGCCTTCCTTTCGCCTCCGCCCTCGGTAACATGTGGGGGGAACTGGGGGGAGGGGAAGCTTCAGCAACCCGTCCTCTACTTAGCGTTTGCCCATGTGAGCACGCCTTTGGCCTTCCGCTGGCGGAGGGCCAGGCTGGGTGCTCTTTCATAGAGTTTGTGGTTACCATTCTCCCCGTGGGGGGAGAAAGGGGGTCCAGAACCCCAACATAAATGGCGCCCGAACGGGGACCGAATTGTACGGCCGAGAAGTTCGGGGTACAGTATCCCCACAGATTTTGCTAAGTAGGGTTTTAGAGGAGGGTCCTGCCCATCCAGATGGGGCAGAAGCATGGAGACAAGACAGGCTCGCGGGACGCGGCGCCAGAGAGTTGCCCCGCCGTGGCGATTTGGCGCCGGGCGGCGGAGGGAGCGGGGCGCGCTT
Source organism: Perognathus longimembris pacificus (assembly GCF_023159225.1). Lineage (NCBI taxonomy): Eukaryota > Metazoa > Chordata > Mammalia > Rodentia > Heteromyidae > Perognathus > Perognathus longimembris. The sequence goes on along the minus strand of NW_025961136.1, from coordinate 37,150 downwards.
CCCGCGGAAGCATGTCAGTGGAGCAGTGGGGCCGGAGCAAGAGGAATGCGACCCCGGGCTGGGGTCGGTTAGTTCTGCTCTGTGCGCCCCGGGCCAGACGGCGGTCCCGGCACCCGCAGTGGCGCTTGAGAAGCAGTGGGTGGCCGAGCGCCGGAGCGGTTTGGCTTGCGCGGGCTGAGCTGAGTACACTGGGCTCTGCGCGGCCCGGGTTCGCGAGCTGCGTGCGCTGGGGCCCGCGTGGCACCAGGCGTCTTTTGCGGTAACATTTTGGCGGCCGAGCACGGCGTGGCGGAAGCGCGGTTCCGCCATGTGGGAAGCTGTGGCATGGCGGCGGCAGAGCGTTGGGGATGGCTGCTGCTTTGGCCAGACTTGTATTTACAATGGCTGGGCTGGAGCCAGTGCGGCCCCAGCCCGCGGATGGAAAAAAAAAAAAAAAAAAAAGGCGTGGCGTGCAGTTTAGACCATGGGACGGTGTCCCGCTGGGGTGCGCGGGCAGCAGCGGCGGCTGCAGCCCGGCAAACTGCTTTATGCCCGCCGATGGTCGTTAAGCTCAGAAATTCGGGTGAGTTGGTTGAATCCTGATTTCTCTGACTTAACACACACGTGGAGCACAATGGGGCGCGCCATATTGGAGGCGGGGCCCCACCCATTCCCCCCAGGTGAGGGGCGTGCCAGGCTCGCCTGGGCTGGCCGATCTCTCTGCAGGTGAGAGAGGCAAGCACCCCGCTGTGCTTGCCTGCACTTTTCTCTCTGTGTCAGCTGCAGACGGGGTTGGAGACAGGAAAGCCTCAAATTATAAACTAAAATGGAATATTGAAAGGAAAACAAAGAGTTTTGATACAGCAATAGGTAATTTGATTGAACTTCCATGTTTACCAGTTCAAAGATATAAAATCAACTGGAGTTTTTCTAGATGGATAAAAGGGTTTGCTTGTCCACTGTGATTTAAAAATTGTCATGTTGGGAGTGTGTAATTAACAGGTTTCCCTTTTGTTTTTTATTCAACCACGTGGTTCTATTATGGGCAAATTAATATCATTTGCCGCTGGAATTCCAGAAAATTTAAATGGCCAATCAAAGCAATTTTAAAGAGCGCTCAGGTATTTTTGTGTGTGTGTGTGTGTGCGCGCGCACGCGTGTGGTTGTTGGTAAGATTTAAAGGCATAACAATAGGTTTCCATCCCGGTGTTCGATGGAGATAAAGGTGCCTATAAAAATTTCCATAAGGTTCAAATATGCAACATGTGGTAAAAGTTCACCAGTATGTTATTTTATATTCAGTGTGTTTCCATAAGGTTCAAATATGCAACATGTAGTAAAAGCACAATGGTATGAAATCAGCATGTTATTTTATACTCAGTGTGTTAAAAGTTAAGTGTGCATGTAGCCTTAACAACTCTTTGGCATAAATTAAGATTTTACCTTCCCATATTCTCTCCTGTGTTCTCATAAACTCTCAAGATCAAGAAATTGAGATTGCTTCATACAAATGTGACTATTAACCTCAATTTTCCTGACCCAGGATTAATATACTGCTTTATAGGATACAGGTGGACAGATGTGCTAGCCGCATGGACGGCTGCTGGATATAGGAAGATGCCACCACAGTCTGTTCCCGAACTGCCTTGTTTCACTACTAATGATTCTTTGCTCTCTCTCCCATTGGAAGCTGCTCGAATGATTTATGAGCCTTGAGTAGGATGTGAATAGTTCCATCCTAACAGTTACTCCAGGTTAAATCACCATAGTTATGTTAGTGGTCACAGCTGGCCAGGTAAAATTTTGTGATTAAGAAAGTCTTTGAATTTTGTGATTAAGAAAGTCTTTTCACCCTGCTTAAACCAGAAGGGCATCGATATACCAGAGCCAGAAGTGCTGAAAAAATTTTGAACACCCTAACCAATCTATATAGAAATTTTGCAGGCAACCCAGAGCAAGATGTGAGCAAGAGAAGCCACTACAGCTTTGCCTCGAGTTCCCCATCGCATGGCATGGAACTTGCCAAATGGGGATGAGGGACGCAGCCACTTCCGAAACTGAGGATTCCACAATGCTTTAACCCTTTGCCCTTGGTTGTCATTTATCTGTGTTCTCTTTCACCTGCCAGTGGGATTCAATGGCGTGATTCAAGTTGATGGCATGTAAATCTCATGTTTTCTAAGTGTTATAGCCAAACCTTCACAAGCAGTTTTTGGTCAGTTCTCAACGGGTTACAAATGGATTATCTCTGTGTTTTTTCCTTGTTGCTCAATTGGGAATAAAAAGGGCTTGTAGGACTATGACTCCCTGGATAGTTCAAAGCCAGCCCGGGCAAAAGGAAAAATTTCTCCAAAATCCCACCTCCCAGTTAAACAGCAAAGAGCCAGATTGAGAGCTCAACCACAGAGAGCGAGCAAAAGGCTGAAGCAGCACCGTGACTCAAGTGGTAGAGCACTAGCCTTGAGCGAAAGTGCTCATGGACAGTGCTCAGGCCCCGAGTTCAAACGCGGATGGGAAAATGCAATTCCAGCCACAAACGTTAAAATTCCTGGGACTTAGCCAGTCCAGGAGACGGAAAGGTGGAGTGGAGTGAGAGGAGAATGGTGCCATATTATCCTAAAGGGAGCTGCCTTGTTTCACCCTTTCAAAATGGATCAGAGCCGGGAAATCGAGAGAGATAATTCCTGTCCATTTTCTTCTTTTTTGCCAGTTGTATATAGGTGTATATATATATTTATTTATTTTGCCTCTGACTGGCTATGCCAAACCAGTTTTCTATCATTAACCACTTCTTTCAGTCGTTTCTCCTTACTCGTTCACTTTACAATTGGGTTTATGCTCCAAAAAGGGAACTGTTCCTGGCTTATGCCCAGGGTGTGTTCTATGCCATTCATGCCAACCAGCTCTGAGAACTTGTCGATACTTTGCCTGACCTTTTCACAAGTGTCTTTTGACAGAATAACATCTCTTGCTGAGATCACCAATGGGGAATTTGCCGTTCACAGTCGTCACCCTAACACAGGCCTGAACCCTGGAGGCACCAGCCTTGGAAATTTCTGGGTATGCCCAAAGACTCAGGGGGGGCTGGAGAAAACCATAGCGCTCTCTGGCCCTAGTGACCATACTCATGGTAATGATGGGGACTTTTTGCCAGCTACACCGGACTGCCAGGCTGACCAGGGGCCCTTGATTTACGTCGCCCCCTTGACAGCAGGAAGTAGCTACAGAAGACGAGACCTCCATCCATACTCCCTGCCTGGTGGCCGCCGGTGTCATAATTTTAAAAAACAAAAGGGGGAGGTATTCCCCAGGATTAATTAAGGATTCCCTAGGATTAATTAAGGATTAGTTATGCTTATGTTAATTATCCAGAAAATTTAAATCATCCCGAATCAGTGTGGGATGGAGTACAGTATATGTGTTTTTCCAGATTGGAAAATTAAACCCAGAGCACCCACTCTGGAGAAATGTTTTCTTGTTTTCTCCAGGAAAAGGAGGACCATGTTGGACTTCTGCTCTCCCATGAAAATATGGAAAGTAGGACTGCCTACGGTAGGAGGCAACCAAGCTTCCTTTCCTTGTCTGCTTTCTAGATTCCTTCTTGAGCATCTCATGGCTCATGGAAAGTAGGACTGCCTACGGTAGGAAGCAACCAAGCTTCCTTTCCTTGTTTGCTTTCTAGATTCCTTCTTGAGCATCTCATGGCTCAATGTTTTGCTGTGGCAATACTGCCTACAGCGTCACACAAAGAAACCAAAGGAATTTTGCACCGTGCTTCTCCTTTCCTCTCCCCCTGCTGCTAGACTTGGGGAGTCCCGTTGGAAAGAAAATAGAAGCTGAGGGTATTGACACTCAACCCCAATGTTTTATGATAGAAATGTTTAAAAGGGTAAATGCAAAGGTTTAACACCTTGGCTTCAATGTTTATATAAAAGAATGTTTTACTAATCACTTATGTTTGAGTTATCAGCTACTGTGAACTGCCGGGAATGCCAGAGTTTCAGCTTCTACCTCACCAACAAAAGAGGGCTGCTGTCTGCACCTTCCTGCACTTGGCAGAAACCAGCTGAGGATTCTGACTTCTGGACATAGCCAGATGGATGGACCCTTACCTACCCCTCACCCCAGTTTTGTGGAAGGGGCCCCACAGATCTTATGTCAGCATTTGCCTTATGCCCACACATGCCATGTGTTTGCAGCATCCCCTGCTTATTGAAAAAAACAAAAGGGGGAGATGTTGGGGATTATTATGGCCTGGGAAAGACTGCCCTTCCACCAGCCTTGGGACAATAGAAGCCCCTCCCACCTTTTGACCTCTACCCCTTGGGAGGTGAACACGTGTGTGTGCCACCATGATGGGGTTGTCCCTCCCACAAAGGGAAGTTTCGTGATGTCACTTGATGAACGTGACCCCTAGCCTATGACTGACCCTTTGGCCAGCCCCCTTTCTTTCCCGCCATCACTTCTATATAAGTGCCCTTCCATATTGAAGTCTTTGAGACGCATTCCACCACCGCAGCGTGTCCCTGATGCCTTCCTTTCGCCTCCGCCCTCGGTAACATGTGGGGGGAACTGGGGGGAGGGGAAGCTTCAGCAACCCGTCCTCTACTTAGCGTTTGCCCATGTGAGCACGCCTTTGGCCTTCCGCTGGCGGAGGGCCAGGCTGGGTGC
>NW_025961136.1:0-27500 GCF_023159225.1 Perognathus longimembris pacificus | reverse complement strand
AGAATTGCAAGCATGTTTTCTAAAAATTTTTTTTTTCTTGGATACAAGGCCTCAGATGCAGAGCCCCAGGAAAGTACTTTACACATTGTTCCTGGAGATTCACAAGACGCTACAATGAAAGATGGACAACAGTGTATATATCTGTCAATAAAAAGTACATGTACACCTATACAAATATACGAATATACATACCAGACACTGTGAACCTCACTTCCAGAGAGAATTTCAGGTTGGTAGATGCTTCAGGGATGTGCCCTTTCATTTTCACGTTCCTTCTTCTCCACTTTCTCCTCCTTGTCAGGTCCTTGGCCGGCCCTAGTTGCTTTTCCAAGACGAAGCAGTGAGCAGTCATGGATGGCGATACGATGATTGCAGGGTTTTTCCCTCTCTACACCTTGGGAACAGATCACAGTAACAGTGATGCTTCCAACTACGAAGAGAACCTTCTGTAAGTAACACGTTGTATTTCCATTTCCTGTTTTGTTCTCAGGATGGGCAACAGCTGAGGGAACTCTAGATGCACTCACGGATGCTGTCTGTCTTCTCTAACCTAAGCTCCCTTCCCTAGTGCACCGGAAAGAGCTCAGTTTAATTATTTTATCCTGTAACTGTTGTTGAGTAATTTTCTGTGCATGCGAGTCAGATAGGACTCTGGTTTCCTTTCACATAGCTTTTCCTTTCCATGTCTGGTAAGCTCTGTACTTTATGTCCACGTCCCTGAATCTCCACCATCCCAGCTCTCTCCATGGATGAAGAAGTGATGTTATGACAAACAACCTGAGTCAGTAGCAAGACTTCAGAACTAAAAGGCTTCAAACACATTTCCTACCCCACAGCCCACTGGTCTGAGAAGATTTCTTTGGTTACTCTTATATTTTGAGGACAATGATAAAATTCTTCTTCCACTCTAGTGCTTTACGACTGTAAATCTAACTACTCAGGAAGCTGATAGCTGAAGACTGTGGTGTGAAGCCAGCCCAGGCATGAAAATATATGAGAATTTTATCACCGATTAATCACTCAAAATTTGGAACACTAGCTGTGTCTCATGTGACAGAGTGCTAACCTTCAGCAAAAAACCTTGAGGACAATGAATTCAGACTCTTGATTTCAAACCATAACACACAGGTGCACATGCTCACACACATTCCATCTTCTTTCTCTGTCGGGCTCTCTGTCTCTCCTCTTTCTCTTTGTGTACGAATGTAGTTACAGTTTCAAACTAGGCACCCTCTCATTATTTCGTGCCAGATATATACCCCCAAATCCAGGTGTTGGCATGCAGTATCAATGATCCCTGGGGAACAATTTCATCTGCATAAAACAAGATCTACATTTCTTATGCACATACGTGTCCTTGGCTTTTGATCTGCACTAGAGAGCATCACTAATAAATGAATGTACAACATAAGAGAGAAACAAAAAGCATGGAAAAGAAAAATGGCTATGAGGAGCATCAAGAAATTCAAGAAGTCTATTTGAGTCCTGTTGCCTGAGAAAATGTCATTGCCTCTATCATTTGTACTATTTTTCAAGTGCTGGTGTGATAATTGTAGCCTGAGGTTGCTGTCCACCATCAAGAGCCAAGATGGATCAGATAGGAATAAATCTTTTTCCTGCTATAGGAGATATATGTCACATCTATGTTTGCTTATCGTTCTTTCTATCGTGCTTGTCTTGGGAACCTGGCGCTTGGGAACTGTCCCTGAGCTTTTGTTTTTGTAGAATATCCTCTTTATTTTATTTATTATTGTTGCTGAATTTTTATTTATTTTTTGCCAGTTCTGGGTCTTGAACTCAGAACCTGGACACTGTACCTGAGTTTCTTTTGCTCAAGACTAGCACTCTACCACTTGAGCCACTTCTGGCTTTTTCTGTGTATGTGGTACTGAGGAATCAAACCCAGGGCTTCATGAATGGTAGGTAAACACTCTACTGCTAAGCCACATTCCCAGCCCATGCTGCTGTGTTTTGATTCGGTTTCTTTTTCTTCAACCTGATTATTTCATTCTTTCTACTAATTTGGCGTTTGGTTTCCTGGTTCTTTTAGATATACTGTAGGTTTCCTAGTTCAGTATCTTTCCTATTGAGTTAAGAAAAGGTTGTTACAGTATCCTTTTATGCCTTCCTTTACTATATCCACGGATTCTGTTAATATTTTCATTTTCATTTGTTCCTAGGTTCAGTTCATATCTTGAAATTTGGCATGAAAAAAATTCACTTTATCATGCACTAATTATTTAACTAAATTAAATTCTTTTACTGTAATTATAATTTAACTATTGAATTATGGTCGAGAAATTATTCACACCCATGCTATATACATAATTTCCGCCTCAATTTCCATCCTTATGACGTGATCAGCATGTGTGCTCAATCTACTTTTGACAGTTAAAAATTGTGGATTTTTTTCCTATCCCATTCCATGATCCCTACTAAGAACATTCTGTATGTTAACAAGAGGAGTTTTACTTATAAGTTGGTTCACTTGTTATGTTAGTGTGTGTGAAAATCCTTTGGTCAGCATGGGAATTAACTTTGATGCGTCTCTGTTGATTTTGTCTGAATGATTTCTCCATACATTCTTCAGCTATTATTCTACTGAGGACTATCTCAAAATCTTCTAATAAAGTTCAGTGCTTGGACAGTTTGTAAATACATATTCTGAGTTACTATTTCCTCTTGTAGATTTGATACCTTCTATCACTGCATAAGAAATTTTCCACTTTTCATTGCTTTGATTGAAGTCTACTTGTGTGACATACTGCAGAATCGCCTGTTTTGGCTTTTATTGGCCTGAACTGCCTATGCCACTCTTTTCTTGGGATCACTGAGGACCTTTTGTGTTGAAGTGAGTATGTTGGAATTAACCTATCATTTGGCGTTGAGTTTTTGTTCATTCAGCCATTCTAGTTCTCACAGGTAGCATTTTCTGCATTTCCATTCCCAGTCATTGTTGACAGATCACGTCTTATTACTGCCATTATGTAACCTGTTCTCCAGATTTATTGAAGCTTCTTCCACTCTTTCTCTACTTTTAGAGACCTCCATGGTTATTAAATGAGTCCAATAGTAATGTATTATATTTATGAATTATGACTAATCATGAATCTATTACAGATGTTCTCATAATTAAGGAGCTTAAAATAGATTTCAGAAAGCTATTTTGGGATAATTACAGTAACCTGGGATAATAATACAGATGATAAAGAAAGAGAAAACACTTACACAAGTAATAGATCACAGTCCATGAGTAAATGTACAGATATGTATAATGAAATCTTTTAATATTTTAAATGAAATATTAAAATCAAATACAAATTGCAACTGCATTGTATTCCTCCCACCATTTTTAGTATTGGAGATCTTAATTTACATTGTTCTATAGTAATTATGACACAAAGTTATTTTATTTTCCTTTTGCATAAAAATTGTGTATCGGTTTGCTAACATGTTTACGTGCTTACAACATACTCAGCCCCCTTATGTACACATTCTAATGGGTACGTTTTATACATTCATCTATATTTTTTCCATTTCATTAGTGGTTCTGCCTTTTGGCCAGAATATTTTGGTATTTCTTGTAGAACAGGTCTGGTGAAATATATTCTCTTAATTGTGCTTGTCTAGGAATATGTTGCTGTAGATATATGTATGTGTATATATACATATATATGCTATATATATATATATATATACATATATTGCCTTTAGATATCTTATTTGCATTCCTGTCTACATTAGGAACTTTAAATTCTGTCATTACATATAAGAACAAGCATTTCTTCATTTTGGCTTTCATAAACATCTACTGAATCTCTCAAATGCTAATATTTATTTTTTGAAATACTGTTGCCAACTTTGGCAAAACGTTTTCAATATATCTTCATTCTTACTTTCAGGTTACTGCTAAGTTGGTGTATGTTCACTTAGATTTTCTTCCAGCTCACTTTTTTCTTCTCCTTAGGAGACATAACTAACATGATAGGCTTCCATTGTGAAATTTCACTCATACAAATACTTTTTTTGAACCACTTTTTCCCACATTTGGATTTCCATCTTGCCTCCGTGCTTTTTTGAATAATGAGTTGTTGTTTCATATGAATTTCTTCAGAATGAGTTTGTATACACACATATGCACATGCGTGCCCACACACACACACACACACACACACACACACACACTCACAGACATGTCAGAAAGAAACAAAGGTACTTTCATCGTCCCCTATGTTCCCTTCTTTCCAATTTCTCAATCTAAATATGTTCCAAAGATAGTAGTAATCACTACATTTTATGATGTTGGCCTTGGAAAAGGAATTTCAATGTAAAGCTTACATACAATACTCTCCTCATCACCCATGTTGGAGGCACCTCTCTCCATAAAGATACTCAAGGCTCAATGCATTCCTTTTGTTTTGTTACATAAATAAAAATAAAATTCCAATTTTTGCCAGTCTTTGGACTTGAACTCAGGGCCTACCCACTGTTCCTGTGTTTTTCTGGCTCAAGACTGGCACTCTACCACCTGTGCCACTTCTGGCTTTTTCTGGGTATGTGGTATTGAGGAATCAAACCCAGGGCTTCATGCATGCTAGGCAAGCCCTCTACCCCTAAGCCACATTCCCAGGAATAAGACAATGTGTTGGAAATGAACTGCACAACATGGGGAGGAAGGCTAAGGGGGAGGGAAAGTTGGAGAAAAATGAGAGAAGGGGTAACAAATTTGACAAGAAATTTACTCATGACCTTACATATTTAACTGTAACTCCTTTGTACATCACCCTTAAAATAAAATTAAATTTAAAAATAAAATAAAATAAAAATAAAATTGCCTCATCTGATATTTGAGCTCTTGTTCTGGTTGATGTTTCAGGAAGAGCTGTTCAATATATTGGGTTCGTGAGCAGAGTTTGCTATAGAATCTTGCTTTAATTACACTATGCTTCTGAAATATCCTCTTCAATTGAAGATTTTTTGGTTAGCCTGACCTGCCACATAACCACATGACATAAACTCTGACTTAAAACACAGTTTTTCACACAGGTGGAGGTTGTTACTCCAAGATAAAGACAACAGAATGTTTGGTTTCTCTGGTAATTATATAGGACTCTAGACATTACACACTGAGGCCAAAGGCGTATTTGCATAAGAATGGTAAACAATGGAATAATAGCTATGATAAATGATCATATAATATAATACTCTATGCAATGACTCCAAGAAAAGGAGACAAAAGACATTTTCAGTTGTCATTGTTGCTGTTTTCATTTTCTTTTCCTTTATTCTTGTTTGGTTATATGGGGGGATGAGTTTACAAAAAATTCAAAGAAGGTTGATAAAGTACAACAATGCTACTCACTAGACACTATGTGGAAAATGAACTGTTATATCTTGTGGGTGGAGACAGGAGGGAAAAATCATGAGAGAATGACAGAAGAGAAGACATGGTTAAAAAGAATTGTACTCATTACAGGTGATTGTAATCCCTCTCTGTGTCAACACCACAATAAAATTAAAAAATCATAAAATAAATGAAAAATGAATTAGCTGCTGTGCAAAAATATGTATTTGGTGTCTCATGAAATCCTATTCCATCTGTAATGGACAAGAGGATTTTGCTGTGATGCCTGAGGTAGCAGGGAATAAACAAACTCTGGTTATTGGCTCAAGTAATTTTCTGAATCTCACTCGTAGCAAATTACTTTCATATCCTTATATAATCTTATATGCAAACTTAATACACTACATACACCTTCCATCCCAATTGGGGATGATTTTTTTTAACATATTCCTTGGTAGAGAAGCAAGGATTCAGTCCAGCAAAATAATAAGCTTTGAAATACTTTGATATTTCTGGGCTCCTTACACAGGTTTACATTCAAGATCTACCACTTTGTTTTGGCCTTGACTTTTGCTATTGAAAAGATCAACAAAACTCCTGATTTTTTATGTAACTTCACTCTGGGATTTAACACCTCTAATGCTGAAATTTAGGTTCTCAACAACATTTAAAAATCTCTTCATTACAAATTTTGGGAACTATAGTTCCTAACTACTCTTGTAGGAGCAGCAACAAGTCTATAGCAGAACTTACAGGACCATCGGGATTAACAACTGCCCAGATGGGCACATTTCTGGACCTCTAAAGATTTCCACAGGTGAGGGTGGGAGGAGTGGGGGAGGGATATTTTAAAATGTCTAATTTGGTGCTATTTCAAGTGTTGGAAGAGAATGAGAATAAGAGACTGCATTTGTGGTCCTATCTAATTTTGTGATATCAAAGAGTGGGTATACAAGAAAATGGGCTTCCCTTCATTTGGAAAAGGGTCAGAAATTTAGGTCAGAAAAGAATATTATTTGGAGTTTTCAAAATTAGCAATAATTTTTTTGTAAAAAATCAGGAGATGGAAAATGACTTTAAAGTGTAAAGGTATGCTGAGCTGGGTGTTGGTGTCTCACACCTATAATCCTGTGGTTCAAGGTTTGAGGAAAAAGGCCAAGGAAGTGCATGGGATCTGAGAGTTAATACCCCTATAATATCACACACACACACACACACACACACACACACACACACACACAAACACACACAGAGGCACACATGTCAGGATCTCTGAGGACCCCTTCCCCCCCTATCTCCTGGGGGAATGCCTAAACCTCAATTCTATGTTAGAAGCTCCGCACTACCCCTCATACCGGAAGAAGGAGTAAGGCGTGTCCTTACCGGACTGCTCTAAGCTGAACTGGGATGTCGAAATCCCATACTCGTCCCCCCATAATGTGTCAGGAGCCGCAGGACAAAGATATCGGGGAGACGGTTGGATGGTTGAATGGGTCTCCAAGGATTTAATTGGGAGGGGGGTTTATATAGCGGTAATGGCAGGAAAGGAGGGGGACTGGCCATTGGCTAAGCCGGGCTGCCCATCAGGAGATGTCATGAAACTTCCTTTGTGGGCTGGACAACCCTATCATGGTGGCACGCACGTGTTCGCCCCCCAGGGGTGGGGGGCTTCTTTTCTGGTTGAGGCCAGAAGGTGGGAGGTGCTCCCTCCCCCACTGCCCCAGGGCTGAGGAGCGAAGGGCAGCTTCTGGCTCTTGTCGCCCATCCCCCATTAAGGCCAAACTAAATCCCCAACACACACTCATGCAGACACAGAGACGTACCTGCTGCCAAGTGCAAGATATGTTGAATGAAGTCAGTCATTCTCTAAAAGACAAAGGAGGCCTTTGTTCTCTCCTCTATAAATATTACATATAAATGTAGAACACACACACATATATAGGCATATATGTATGTGATAAATCTATGAAGGATGGTACACATAGGGGGTGGAATTCCATGCTATAACCTATGTAATAAACTAACAATCAGTTCATAAAAAATGGACACCAGACAAATATAGAATATATTGTCTGAGTGGGGGGTAGGTTTTAAGGGAAGGTGCAAAGGAGCAGATGAATAGGAAATATATGGGTGGGAAAACACAACATAATATTCAAGGTACATGTGTGAAAATGGAGCTAAGAATATATGGGTGGGATTGTGATAGAAGGAAGTATTTGATGGAAATTGTGACAAAGATCAAGAGACAATTTAATGACAATTGATATGGCATGCACATATTTTTTTTTATTTTTTCAAAATCTTCAAGATAATCCTGTCACTTCATTCAATGAGTTATTCAACATATGTTATGGCTGAGATTGTGATGAATAAAAATCTCATTCATGGAGCATACAATTTTCATTCCCTTAAGCTTACCTTTGGGCCTTTTGATCGTGTCCTGAGTAACCACAACAAGTTTCCTGCTCGCTATTAGATGTCCTGGAAGGACACATCAATAGCCACTGCTATGGTCTCCTTACTGCTTCCTTTCAGCTGGAACTGGGTGTAACTGTTAACATGACAAGACGTGAATGGCTTGTGGATTCTTCATGAATTGAATAAAAACAGATGGCCAAGAACAGAGCTTGTGTAGCCCTTGAGTTAGCAATCTGAAACTATGGCCTAACATTTCAAGTCATGGCACTGTATAACCAGATTAATAAATCTTCAGCCAATGTCCTCATAATATATGGTGATAATGAATTCCTGGTAGATTTAATGTTGTGCATTGAGCAGTTTTTAATAAAAGGCAAAGTTTGGATTATGAACTCATAGTGGGATTTGTCCACCAGGAGGACATTTTTCATGGGAGGTTCAAGCCATGTACCTTTCATTTTTTCACACCATCAGCCAGATGTTTCCGGATTCACAGATTTTGTCAAGGCAGTGAACCCTTCCACATACCCAGAAGACTTTTTCCTTGCATGGCTGTGGTTTCTCTTTTTTAATTGCTCAGAATATGAGGCTGACTGCATAATGTGGGAGAACTGTCCTGATGAGGCCTCCTTGATGTTACTATATCTGAAAACAGTTAAAATATATACAATGCTGGGTATTTTGTGGCCCAGGCTCTCCATGAGATGTTTCTTCATCAAACAGAAGTATAAGCAATGGGGAACAGAAACGACAGTGCCTTCCCCTGCACAGGTTTGGCCTTCAGTTATTTATTTATTTATTTATTCATTCATTTATTCATTAAATTTTGTTGACAAGGTGTTGTGCAAAAGGAGTACAGTTACATTAATAGGGCAGTATGAACATTTCTTGTGATATCTTACACCCTTGTTTTTCTTTCCCTTCCCTAGATCAGGTAGGCATATATACAATACCCAGTGTACCAAAACCATATACAGTAGCCATGTGGCATATGCCAAAGGAAATTCACCTAGAACTTTAAATATAATGTCAACAATAGAGTTTGCTTATCCTTGTCTTATGTGATCATACTTATATACCTTTTGAGCTATTGTGATCCACTGAGAGGTCTATTTTAGACCTTTTTCTGTTTAGTAGCTGTTTGGTTTTATATGCATAATGTAAAGTCGCTGAATACTAGGGTCTAATAAGCCTGAATTCTGCCTCTAACACAGAGAAATAAGCACAGCTCCACAAGGCCACTGCAGAGTCTGACTACAGTCTGTGCTTCCTGTTCCTTCAGCTTTGAGGTTGCTATAGGGGCAGCATCTTATGACTGCATAATTCGTTTATTTTATTTATTTATAGTGATGGATTCTTTTAGACACGTGGACTTTATTTTTTTCCCAACCATATTTTTCCAATATTTCCTGAGGGACAAAACTTAGATTAAAAAAATTGTTAATTTCCATCCATCATCCTGTGTGGTGATTATAATCCCAAACATCTCGGTTTTCATCAATAATTGTAATATGAATTCCAATCAACAGGGAGATAGAAAACCTTCCTGTCCGTGGGTATCAATATCCGAATCTAATCAATAGATCAATGCAAATTGTGGGAAATGGATTGACTCACGGAGGGTAAAATGTAGAAAAGAGGAAACAAAAAGAAAGGAGAAATATTATAGAATGATAATAATAGTATAATCTAAATTCCATTAAAATTATAAATAAATAGAATTATAAATTACATGTAAATTATAAATAATTGTAATAATCATGAATTATATAAAATTATCAATGATTTATAATTCATACATACTAGGTGTGATAATATATACGTAATAGGTATAAAATAACATATGAATTTATTACATATGATAATATATGTAATAGACATGAAATAACATACAAATAAGAGATATCACATATAAATATATATATGAAAGTAAGATGTACATAAATACATAATATACCATGTGCAACGTGGGACAGAATAAATCTCTCTATATACAAAGAATAATAGATGATGTACATCATATGATATGTATACTTCAAAATAAAAGATACTAAAAAATGATGTGTCATCAATCACAGGGCATAATAATTATACTAATAATATATTTAGAAAAATTACAATATGGATAACATGTATACATAATACATCATTATAATAATTATAAATACTTACAATAATTATAATAAATATAAGTTATATACAAATCGTACATAACAACAATAATTATAAATTATTAGCATTGTTAATAGTAAATAATCATAACATGAATAATTACAATAATTTTAAAGAAGTGTATTTCTAAATTACATAAATATTATAAATAATAGTAATCATAAATTGCATAAATTATTATAATTTTTAAAAATTATAATTATAAATCACATAAAATATACATCATTATAATTATACATTACTAATAAATTACCCTTAGAATAACAATAAATAATTACAAATTATATATAAACTACATATAATTATAAGTAATTATACATTCATTATAGTAACTATAAATCATTGTAAGGATATATTCTAAATCATTATGAGAAAAATACATATATTAATTGTAAATAATTAGAATTATAAATTATGAATAATTTGTAAATTACTAATGATTATAAATGAATATAAATGACATTAAAATTATACATAATTGTAATTGTGCAATATATACACATCATAATGATAAATGACCATAAATTATATACACACCATAAATAATGATCATCATAAATTACGTGTCAATGACGAGTAATTATGATTATATCCATTATAAATTATATGCAAATTATAACTGATCATATATTATCAATAATCATAATGATGACAAATAATTACAATTGTATGTTATAGATAAATTATAAATAATTATATTCCTACATTATATATTGATTATAATTACAATCATTATAAATTATACATAAATTATAAATAAGTACAGTAATTTTAAATTATATATAAATTATAACTAATTATACATTAATAATTATAATGATTGTGAACAATTATGACATAATTATAACCATACATTCCATATACATTATATAATTATAAATAAATTATAAATTATTATTAATTATAAATCATAATTATGAATAATTAAACTTATGAATTACATAGAAAAGAAGAACTACAGGATGGAGGACAATGACGTCACTACCCGGAATTGTGGGTAATCCATTCCCGCCCTATTGTGCATATGCACTGGTGCCTCCCATCTCTGTGGCCCAGCCTACTGAGCACAAGCACTGTGGCTTCCTTGGCCCAGCCTGGCAGTCCAGCCTGCTGCACATGTGCAGTAGCGCCGGATCTCTCCCCAGCTCTGCCATTCTGCGCAACCAAGGAGGTGCCCCGTTGTCCCTTGTCCAGCGGTGCAGCCTATTGGGCATGCACACTAGTGCCTAGAGTCTCCCTGCTAGGCAGTCCAGCCTGCTTGCATGCGCAGGAGCATCTGGTTGCCCTTTGCCCGGTGGTTCAACCTGCTGCGCATGTGCAATGGTGCCCAGTCCCTCTCTGCTCGGCAGTCCAGCCTGCTGCACAAGCGGTTTGCCTGGTTATTCCCCGCTGGGCCATCCAGTGTGCTGCGCACACGCAGTGGCACCTGGAGGCTCCCCGCTTGGCAGTGCAGCCTGTCGTGGTGCACTAACATCTGGTTGCTCCCCACTACCTGGTGTAGGCTGTTGTGCATGCGCACTGGTGCCCAGAAGCTCCCTACCCATCTGGTCCAGCATCTGTGGTGACACGCGGTTCACTAATGCTGGGCTCGTGCATTGAGACCTCCTTGGCTGTGTGGCCAAGCCACACAGCCCCGCTGGGGCTGGGGCCCTGCTGGCCCATGTGAAGCAGGCTGGCAGGGAGCTGGGTGGTCACTGCCGTATGAAGCCACAAGGGGAAGTACTTTCGCTGTGGCGACGTGGCCTGGAAGTGAAGCTGCAGGACTTGTGGCGGTGGTGGCTGGCGGCATAGGGCTCCAAAGAGGAAGTGGACAGTGCTAAAACCATGAAGACGACCCCTCCCTATCCCCAGATATCCAGAGGTGGGCGCTGGGGCTGGTGCGAGATGCCTTTAAGCGGTGGGGCCCAGAAGCCAGGAAGCCCAGCGTTTGAGTGCATGGGGAGCAGGAGGCCTAGAGCATGTGAAGCCTTTGGTGGGCGGGGCCTAGGGGGTGGCCAGGCACTTGGGGGTGTGGTCTAGGTCTATGCATCAGTATGAGGGCGGAGCATGGGGGACATCTTTGTGATGTGGTGGGCGGGGCCGGCAGGCCTTAGTGACCCAGGGGCAGGGCCTATGGGAAGTGAGTCGCCCGGCCCCAGGGGCCATCCTGACGCATCTGGCAGGGATTGGTGGGTGTTAGTGCCTGGGGGTGGGGCCTAGGGGGGTGGTGAGGCTGGTGGCAGGGCCCCGGGGAAATTATTGTTATGTGGTGAGCAGGGCTTAATGGGAATGGAGGTGTTTTGGGGCATGGTCTGCCTGAGGCCTAGGGGTCATGGCCTGGTAGGAAGTGAGGTGTAGGGGGCTTTGCTTGGTAGGAGGTGAGGCCTTGTGGGGTGTGGCCTACCAAGGAGTGGCTCTTGGGTCCACAACCTGGCTGGAATGAGGAGGCTGTGTAGGTGGGGGCGTGACCTAGTGGGTTGTGAAGCCTTGGAGCCATGGCCTGTGGGAGTGAGGGCTTGGGGGCGTGGCTTGGTAGGGGTGAGGCCTTGCAGCGTGGCCTGGTTGGCAGAAGTGGTGTCACTGGGGGTGTGGCCTGGCAGATGTGATGATTCTGTGGGTGGGGGCTTGGCCTGGTGTCCCTGTGCTTGTTGGGGCGGTGGCCTGACACTCATGGGTGTGGTCTGCCATCCAGGGGTGTGGCCTGGCGTCCTGTGCACCTGGGGCATGGCCTGGCCTCCCTGGCTCCTTGAGAGTGTGGCCTCTCTTTTAGGGGTGTGGACTGGTGTCCCCTTGCTCCTCATCAGCGTGGCCTGAAGTCCATTGGCTCCTCAGGGGCGTGGCATGGCATCCCTATGCTCCTTGGGGTGTGGCCTGGCATTAGGGGGCATGGCCTGGGGTCCTTGCACTCCGCTGGGGCCTGGCATGTTGTCTCTGAGCTGCTCAGGGGCGTGGCCTTGCTCATTACAGTTTTATTGACTTGTATCCCGTTTACAGTCATATTTATTTATAACTTATGTTATATGACATTTATCAGTTACTTATGATTTATAGTATTTATCATTTACAGTGTTTACTGTTTATAATACTTATCATTTATAATATTTATTTATTATGTCATTTATTTGTTATTTACTTGTAATTTATAGTAGTTATCATTTAAAGTGTTTATCATTTATAATATTTATCATTTATTACTTATTAGAGTTTTACTGATTCATATTACATTTATATACATATTTATTTATAACTTATAATACTTATTTATCATTTACTTATGATTTATAGTATTTATCATTTACAGTGTTTACAGTTTATAATATTTATCATTTATAATATTTATTTTTATTTACATATTTGTATTTATTTATAACTTATTTAACACTTATTTATCATTTACTTATGATTTATAGTATTCATCATCTACAGTGTTTATCATTTATGATATTTTCATTTATTGGTAATTGATTTGAATATTGTGACATTATTTTTTATTTATTTTCTAGGACTTGAAAAGTTCTGGAAGTCATTGGAAAACATGAAGAATAAACAAGCAGAACTCAGCAGAATGTGCTCCTCATTTCGTTTTTTCCCTTCTATTTCTATTTATTTCTCCAGCCTCTGAGATCATCATGTCATAAAATGTCTGGCGACCACATTTAATTTAATTTATTTTTATCACTCTAGCTTCCTTCTCTTTAAAACTTAGTTTCCTTTATTCGGAATATATTTAAATTTTTATTTTACTTCTATAAATCGTGCTTTATTCCACCCCGTAATTTTTAATTTTAAGTTTTAATTTTATTTTCCTCTCATTTTTCTATGGCTTTCTTATTTTACTTTTTTCTATTTCATTTTTCTTAATTTTTTTCACTCTCATCTCTTGCCCTACTTGGCTTCCCACTTTATTTTTTTAATTATATTTTCCTTTATTTTTGTCTTATTTTCGTGAATTTTGGTATATTTAATTATAATTTATTTCACTTTCTTATTTTTTTCTCATGTTTAATTTTATTTTATGACTTTATTTTGTTTCATTTTTTATTTTGCTTTCCTTTTTGTTCTATTTTTCTTTACTTTTTCCTCATTTTGGTTTTTTAATCTTACTTTGCTCATTTTATATATATATATATATATATATATATATATATATATATATTTTTTTTTTTTTTTTTTTTTTTTTGCCAGTCCTGGGCCTTGGACTCATGGCCTGAGCACTGTCCCTGGCTTCTTCCCGCTCAAGGCTAGCACTCTGCCACTTGAGCCACAGCACCGCTTCTGGCCGTTTTCTGTATATGTGGTGCTGGGGAATCGAACCTAGGGCCTCGTGTATCCGAGGCAGGCACTCTTGCCACTAGGCTATATCCCCAGCCCCATTTTATATTTTTAACTTATCCTATTTTACTTCATTTCCCCTTACTTTCTTTTATTTCATCTTGATATGTTTAATTTTATTTTAACTCATTTTACTTTTTTTATTTTATCTTGATATGCTTTGTTTTATTTATTTTAATTAATTCTATTTTACTTCATTTTCCCTTATTTTTATTTTATTTTCCTATATTTCATCCTTATTTGTTATTTTATTTTTATTTCATTTTATCTGCTCTCCTCCCAAGCCCCAGAAGCTTCCAGAACAGACGTTAAGTCCTAAGCACCAGACAGTAGACGTCCTGGAGTCTTCCGGACCTGAGCCTGGCCCAGGGCATTTCTCCTCTGGAACATTCTCCATCATTTTCACCATCACCATCATCATCACCATCATCATCAGTGTGGAGTCACCTCATTATATGGGATCTCATGTCTGATGTGACAGATGGATGGACAGACAGCAAGGCCAACACAGAGACAGTCTGACACAGAGACAGAGAAACAGACAAGGAGAAAGACAGACCCAGAGACACACATACAGACTAGGAGACAGGCAGACTTACAGGTAGACAGAAACATAGACAGACAGACATATACACAGACACAGAGAGAGACAGGTAGACAGACAAGGAGACAGAAAGACAAACTCACAGCTAGACACAGACAGACAGGGAGACAGAATCATAGATGGACAGAAAAGACAGACATGCATACATTGGAAGACAGACAGACAGACACAGAGACTTACACATAGACACACACATAGGCATAGACAGACTGACTCACAGGTAGACAGACACATAGACAAGGAGACAGAAAGTCAGACTCACAGCTAGACAGACAGACTGAAAGACAGGGAGACAAACTCACAGACCAACAGAGAAAAGACAGGCAGATAGACACACACAGTGGAAGACAGACAGGCAGACAGACAGACACACCAGCAGAGAGACTCACAGACAGGCAGGCACAGAGAGGAGGCCCAGAGGCACACAGAGAGACACACAGACAGATAGATAGACAAGAAGACAGACTCCCAGGTAGACAGACACACACACACACACATTTGATGACAGACACAGAGACACACAGAGACAGACACACAGACACAAAAAGACAAACATACATTGTGAGACAGACAAGGAGACAGACACACAGATACAGACAGACATACTGAAAGACACAGACACAGAAAGACAGTCAGGCAAACACATACATAGACACACACACAGACACAGAGACAGACAGACTCACAAGCAGACAAAAGTTCTACACATACATGGGAAGACAGACACAGAGACAGACAGACACAGGCATAGACCGGAAGACAGACAGATAAGGAGACAGACAGACAGACTCCCAAGTAGACACAGACAGACAGAGACAGACATAGGTGGACAGACAGACACAGAAACGGAGACTCACAGACAGGCAGATGCAGAGAGGAGGCCTAGAGACAGACATGCTGAGGGAAAGACAGGCAGGCCACACACAGACAAACACACAGACACATAGATAGGAGAGGAGACAGACAGGCAGACACTTTCATTGGAACACAGACACAGACACAGACAGACAGACGCAGATGCAGACAGGAAGGCAGACAAGGAGACTGACTCAAAGGCAGACAGACAGACACATACATTGGAAGACAGACACACAGACAGGCAGAGAGAGGAGGCCCAGAGACACGCAGACACAGCAACAGACAGACAGATACACATAGACAGACAGAAACAGAGACAGACAGATGAGGTGACAGACAGACAGACAGGCAGATACATTCATTGGAAGGCAAACAGACAGACAGAGACACGGGCATAGACAGGAAGACAGAAAGACTCACATCTAGACAAAGACAGGTACAGAGACAGGCAGACAGGGAGACAGATGCAGACAAACACATACACTGGAAGACAGACACAGAGACAGACAGGCAAGGAGACTAGACAGACTCACAGACAGGGCAGGCAGACAGGTACACAGACAACAGACAGACAGATACACTGGAAGACAGACAAGTGGACACAGACAGACAGGTAGACAACAGACAGACAGGGAAACAGAGACAAACAGACAGACACAGAGACAGACAGACATGCAAGGGGACAGACTCACAGGTAGACATACAGAGACAGACAGGCAGACAGACAGAGACAGACACGAAGACAGACAGGCAGGCAGACCGACACAGAGGTGGAGGGACAGACGGATGGATGGACAGATGGGTAGACAGGCCTGGTGCGATGCCTCTGACTGTCTGTCCGTCTTCCTGTCTATGTCTGTGTGTCTGTCTGTCTGCCTATCTATGGGGTCTGCTTGTCTGTCTGCCTGGGAGGGAGCTGATTGCTAGGTTCTCCTCCCAACACGCAGCTGGAGAAACTGAGTTCCGTCCCCGTCCCTTCACGAAATATGGGCAGAATATATAAAAAATCATGTATACAAATACAAAATGTAATAAAATATATTGGTATGTCTATGTTTTAACATATTTTATATGCCTTGTGTTTTACATTTACATATATTTGTGTATACTTACGTTTTATAATTATATTTATATGTTATATTTCCTATTTATACATTTTTATATATTTATGTATACTTATATTTATAAGTACTTATATTTATATATACTTGTATTATTTATATTTATATTTTGTATTTATATACTTATATTTTATATTATACATTTTATATTTATATTAACAATTTATCTTTATATATACTTATATTTTATATTTATACATTTTATGTTTTGTAGTTTTATATTTGTATTTTATATATACTGACATATATTACATTCCATAGACTTTCATGTATGTTATATGGTTCATCGTGTTTTATCAATTCAATGTGCATTGCATTGTAACCCCCTCCAGGTTTTATGGACATGATACATTCATATATTTTAGTTTCATAGATTCCGTACAGATTATATTTTATATGTTGTGCTTTCCTGTGTTTTTACATGTGATATTTTTCATCTCTTTTATTTTATTTCTAAAATCTTTATATATATATATAGATATATGATAGTATGATATATATATATACATGTATATATATAACATTTTGTTGGACCCGGGTAACTGCAGCCAAAAGTTAGGACACAGGGGATGCAGAGGTGAGTAGACCAATGCACACTTTATTTCAGGATAGCCAGGGTTTATATAGGGTTAGAAATCAATTCACAACTTCAAGAGTAAAATTAATACAGACAGATATCCATATCTATACCAAAGTTGCGGATGTCACTACAACAAAGGGTGTCACTACTACAAAGGATCAAACCAGTCAAGGCAAAACTCTATCACCTAGCTCCTATTTCCTCAAGACTAATTATATTAGACCAATGACTTCTGTATGTACTGTAAAAAGCTTTCTCTGGAGCAGCTGGGCAAACAAGTCTCCCCAGGGAGGCTCTATGGGTGGGAGGGGAGAGTCCCATGACAAAGTGGCTTCCTTTGGCCAACAATTGGCCTATTAGTTTGATAATAAAGCATCAGAATATCTGTGCCAAGGCTAAATCCCTTATTGGTCAGAAAAATCATTCTCCCACAGCATTTCACATTTATTTTATGTGTATTATATTTCACATTTATATTATGTGTCTTATATATTCTATTTGAGTATGTTTTTATACATGACAGTATAATATATTTTACATTTTATGGATTCTCTATTATATTTTAATATATTTTCCAGAAATCCTGTATTTTCTTAGGTTTCCCATCTATATATATATATATAATATTTTAATACATGATACATAGTATAGTCTGATATATTTATAGATAGATAATATTTATATATTTATTTATAGTTAGAGAATATATTTTAATGTATTCTATTTTATATATATTATATATTTGTGATTTATATGTATTATAGATAGATAATATATTTTAATATATCCTATTATATATTTTTTACATATTTGTGATTTTATATGTATCATATATTTATATATTAAAGTTTATTGTATGTATTATATATTTATGTATATTTATATATTATAGTTTATTACATTTATTATATATTTATGTATATTTATATATTATAGTTTAATGTATTATAGTTTAATATATTAATATAGTTTATAGTTTCATGTATCTCCCATGTTGTCTTATATATGTTTTATAAATATATTTTCAGATAGCTTTATATATTATATACTTCATCCTATTCTCTCTCTATACATGATATATAGTACAGTATAGTCTGATATATTTACAGATAGGTTATATATTTTAATATGTTCTATTTTTATATATTTGTGCATTTTAAGGGTGTTATGTATATATATATATTATAGTTCAAGATATATTATCTCTATTGTGGCATCATACATATTACAGTTGACATAGATTGTATTATATTTTGTATATATTGTAATATACATTATATTTTACAAATAGTGTATGCATTGCATGTGTCCTATTTTAAAAATTTTTATGTAAATATATTTAGTATATTTACATGATATACTTTATTTTTATATATTTATGTATTTTATATTTATATATTCTATTTTTATATATTTTATATTTTACAATTTATATATTTTATGCTTTTATATATTTCAATTCTTATATTTTTAAGTATTTCATGACATATTTTTATATATTTTTCAATATAATTATTTCATTTCATTTCATCTCATTATATTTCACTGTTTCATTTTATGCCATTTTATTTAATTATTTTATTTTATTTTATTTCACATTATTTCATTTCATCTTACTTTATTTTGTTTTATTTTACATTATTTCATTTTTTAAATTCATTTTATTTAGTTCATTTCATTTTATTTCACATTATTTCAGATCACTTCATTTTACTTCCTTTTATGTCATTTCCTTTTATTTCATTTCATCTTATTTTATTTCATGTTTCTTCACATTATTTCATTTTATTTCACATAATTTCATTTAAAAATTATTTATTAATTAAGTTTTTTGACAAGGTCTTGTGCAAAAGGGGCAGAGTTACATAATAGGGCAGTGAGTACATTTCTTATGATATCTTACACCCTTGTTTTTCTTTCCCTTCCCTAGATCAGGTAGGCATATATACAATACACAGTGTACCAAAATCATATACAGTAGCCACATGGTGTACGCCAAAGGAAATTTATCTAGAACTTTAAATATAATGTCAACAATAGAGTTTGCTTTTTTTCTCTCATATGATCATATATACATAGCTGTTGAGCTATTGTGGTCCACTGAGAGGTCTATTTTAGACGTTTATATGTGTAGTACTTGTTTGGTTTTCGAAACATAATGTAAGGTCATGGTGTAAGCTGTTGCGCATGCGGACTGGCGCCCGGAAGTTCCCCAACCCCTCCTCCCCCAGTCGCTCCAGCCTGCTGCACATGTGCTGTGACACCTGGTCCACTCCTGCTGGGCACGCCAGTGAGGCCTCCTTGGCTGTGTGGCATGCCCAGCCCCGCTGGCCCATGCGCAGCAGGCTGGTGGTTAGCAGGGTGGTTACCGCATGGTGGCGGGTTTGTTATTTTTTATTGATGTGATTTTCATTGCTGATTTATCATTATTAATTTCTTATTATTTGTTAACAATTATTTATAGGATAATGTTATTATTTGGTATTTATTTTTATCATTTATTGTTATGATTAT
This sequence comes from Perognathus longimembris pacificus, assembly GCF_023159225.1. Classification (NCBI taxonomy): domain Eukaryota; kingdom Metazoa; phylum Chordata; class Mammalia; order Rodentia; family Heteromyidae; genus Perognathus; species Perognathus longimembris. The sequence continues at coordinate 7,575 of NW_025961136.1, read as the reverse complement.
ATGTTATTATTATTATTTATTATTTGCTATCATTTGTTATTACTGATTATTACTTATTTCTTATTATTATTTCCTTTATTATTGGTATCTATTGCTATTTTTCTTATTATTTATTATCCATTGTTATTCATTGCTGTTATTTTTATCAAATATTTTTATTTATTATTATTTATCAAAGTGATTTTATTGTTGATTATTTCTTATTGTTTTTCATTAACTATTATTTTTATGATCTCCTATATTATTTATTATAATTTATTGTTTATTATTGCTATTATTTATTGCCTTAATATGTAATTGTTGAATATTTATTACTTCTATTATTGATTGTTTATTGTTATCTATTGTTATTTATTATTATCATTTATTGTTATTTATTACTATGAGTATTTACTTTCCTTATTATTTATTTTTTATTATTTATTGCTCTGTTTTTTTTGTTGATTATCAGTATTAATTTCTTATGATTATGTGTTAGCTATTTATTATTATACACTGTTGTTTATTATTATCATTGACTGCTAAGATTTACTTTTTTTCTTATTTATTCTTCATTGCTAGTTTTCATGGCTGATTATTTGATATGTTTAATAATTTGTTTCTTTCTATTCATTTTATTATTAATTTTTACTTATCATTATGTATTGTTTTCATTTATTATCATTATTTGTCGTTATTATATTTATCATTATTTATTATTATTTAGTATTATCATTTTTATTACTGATTATGCATTACTTGCTAATATTTATTTCCTATTGCTGTTTATTATACTCTGAATCATTTTTTATTGTTTGCCATTGCTATTTTATAATTTATTATTATTATTCCTCATTGTTAGGGATTGCTATTATTTGTTGCTATTAATATGGTTAATTATTGCTCTGATTTTTATGGTTCATGATTTATTATGTCCTTATTTGCTTCACATTATTTATTTTGTTATTTATTATTTATTTTATTATCTGTTGTCATTATTTGTTTTTGATTAGTTATTATTTGCTATTTATTATTATTTAGGTATGCGGGACGATGAGGATGAGGATGGTGAGGATGAATATGATGAAGATGATGAGGATGAGGATGAGGATGAGGAGGGTGAGCTTATGATGTTGAAGATGATGAAGATGAGGGTGAAGATGAGGAGAGTGAGGATGAGGATGAGGATGGTGAGGATGAAGATGAGGCAGGTGAGGATGAGGATGAGGAGGGTGAGGATGAAGATGAAGAGGGTGAGGATGAGGATGGTGAGGATGACGATGAAGATGAGCATGGTGATGAAGAGGGTGAGGATGAGGATGAGGATGAAGATGAGGATTAGGATGAAGATGATGAAGATGAGGATGAGGATGAGGATAGTGAGGATTGTGAGGATGAGGATTGTGATGAGGAGGTTGAGGATGAGGATGAGGATAAAGATGATAAAGATGATGAAGATGAGGATGAGGATGAAGATGATGAAGATGAAGATGGTGAGGATGAAGCTGATGAAGATGGCAGAATTGGTGGTGGGCAAAAGGAAACGGAAATGGACAGAGATGATTGTGGTTTTCATTTTCTCTTCCTCCCCCTGCCCTTCCTCCTTCCTCTTCCTGTCTTGGTTCATCTTCCTGTTCTTGTGCTGGTTCCTCTTCCTCTCCCCCCTATTCGTCTTCCTGATTCCTCTTATCCTTCCTCTTCCTCTTCCTCTCCTTTTCCTTCCTCCCCATCCCTTGCTCCTTCCTCTTCCTCTCTTTCCACTTCTTTGTCCTCTCCTTCCTATTCGTCCTCTCCCTCTTCCCATCCCAATTCCTCTTCCTCTGCCTCTACTTGTTTTTCTCTTGTTTCTTTTCCTCTTTCCCTCCTTCTTCCTCTGACTTCCTCTTTCTCTCCATTTCCCCTTCCCCGTCAACATATTCATCCTCTTTCTTGTCTTGTTCTCTATTTCCTCCTGCTTTCTCTACTTCCTCTTTCTCTCCATATTCCTCTTCCAATTTTTCCCTTTCCGTCTTCTCCTTCCTATTCTTCTTCTCTTACCTCCCTCTCCCATCCTTCTCCTTCCTGTTCCTGTTTCCCTCCTTTTCCTCTTCTTCTTCTTCCGCAACTCCTTGCTCTCATCATTCCTTTTCCTCTTCTCCTTTTCCTCCTCCTTCAATCTCATCTCCTCCCTCTTTCTCTCCTTTCCCTGCCTTTTCGCCTTTCCATTCTTCTTCCACTCCTGCTTCCTCTTCCCCCTCGAATTCCTCTTCCACTTACCCTTCCTCTTCTCCTTCTTCTTCTCCTTCCCTTCCCTCTAAATCTTCCCTGTCTGTTTCTTCCTCCTCTTCCACTGCTGCTTCCTGTTCCTCTTTTACCCTCAATTTCCTTCCTCTTCTGCTTCAGGTTCCCCTCCATTTTCCCCTTGCCCTTGTTGTTCCCCTTCCAGTTCCCCTTCTACTTCCCATTCTGCTTCTTATTCCCCTTTCTCTTCCACTTCTACTTCCTGTCCTCCTTCTTCTTCCACTTCTCATTCCCTTCTACTTCAACTTCCATGCCTATTTCCACTACTGATTCTGGTTAACAGCCCCCTTCCCCTTCCTATTCCCCTTCTACTTCTGATTCCCCTTCCGCATTCTCTACTGCTTCCTTTTCTCTTCCCACTTACCCTCCCGTTCCTGTTCACCTTCCACTGTCTTTTCCCCTTCCACTTCACATTCCCCTTTTACTGCCCCTTCCACACCTACTTCCTCTTCTGCCTCTGACTACCCTTCTACTTCCCTTTCCTCTTCCTCTTCTACTTCCGATTCCCCTTCCAATTTTTCTTTTGTTCCTCTTCCCCTCCTTCCCCTTCTCCTCCCTGTTCTCCTTCCACATCCTATTCCCATTCTGCTTCTACTTCCATGCCAGCTTTCTCTTCCACTTCCGGTTACCCTTTCACTTCCGGTTCCCCATCTACTTCCACTTCCTCTTTTGCTAATTCTGCCGCTTCCACATTCCCTTCAACTTTCTGTTCTACTTCTACTTCCTGTTACCCTTCCACTTCCTAATCCCATTCTACTTCCACTTCCACATCTACTTCCTCTTCCACTTCTGGTTCCTCTTCCCCTTCCCATTACCCTTATACTTCCACTTCCCCTTCTCTTTCCTGTTAACCTTTCACTTCCTACTCACCTTCTGCTTCCTCTTCCTGCCACCTACAGGTCAGTTCTGCCCACTCATAGCCACAGCCACGGTGCCCAGTGGACTTTGCGTAATTCATGGCCTCCCTGTCCTGGCCTCTGGGATGTGGAGCCAGCTCCATCTGCTGCTGCTGCTGCTGCTAGGCTGCATCTCCGCCGCCCGCCTGGCCCCCCGGAATCCCACAGCCATGCTCCTGCTCCACCCCGGCCATGCTGCACTGCACCTTCCTTGGCCTCCACGCCATGCCCCACGCCCTGCCCGCTGACCTGGAGCATGTCAACCTTGGGTGAGTGAGCAAGGGCATGGGCAAAGGGGGTTGTGCAAACAGGTGAAGGTTGCCATGCAAACAGGTGTGCCCACAGGAGCCGTTGGGCTCTTATGATATGGGCAGGTGTGCAGAGGACTTGTGTGAGTGTGCAAGGAAGGTGTGACTGTGCAAGGTGCATGTATTACAGGCATGTATACAGGAGATGGGAGTGCAAGCCAGATATAGGCGTGAATGTTCAAGTTGGTGTGAGTGTGCAAGGAAGTTATGAGTGTGCTCAGTACATGGGAGTGTGCAACAAAGGCGTGTATCCAGGTGATCATATTGCATACTGAAGTAAGGTGTCTAAACCCTCAGCTCCTATTTTTCTCCAACAGAACCCCCTAAATCAAGCAGCAGGGGAAGAGCAAAAGGAGAAACAATGGTACAAAACTTCTCTTTGGTTTGTGTGCAAAGCTGCGGGCAATATTGCCACAGCAAAATATTGCACTGAGGACACCAGAGTCCAGGAAGCAAGCAGGGCCAGCGCTGGTCAATTGCTGATGTACAGGCAGGCTTTCCACACTTCCATGGAAGAACAGGAAAAAATCCACCACAATCTCTGTTTTCCTAGAGAGAGAGCAAGGAGAGACATTTCTCCAGAGCTAGTGCTTCGGGCTTAATTTCCCAATCTGGAAAGGCACATACAATGCTCCTTCCTGCACTGTTTTAGGAATATTTAAAATTTTTGTATAAATTTAAGATATTTAATGTAAGCCTAGCTGTCCTTAACTAGTCATGGAGGGTGTTCCCCCCCTTTTTGTTTTTTAAAAAATGACACAGGAGGGCTCCAGGCTGGGAGTATGGGCTAAGGTCATTTTCTGGAACTGCTTCCAGCTGAAAGGGGGTGAAGTGGTCAGTGACCCCTGACTTGCCTGGCACTGTCCAGTTTGGTTGGTAAAAGTCCTCATCATTACTACGAGAATGGTTATTAGGGCCAGAGGGTGTTATGGTCTCCTCTGGCCCGCTCCTGTAGCTTGGGCACATCAGGAAGTTCCTAGGGCTGGGGCCTCTAGGGTCCAGGTCTGTGTTGGGCACAGTAGTGCAGAAGGATCATGGTTGTGAGCTGCAAGTTCCCAGGTGCTGTCCTCAGTGAGGGATGTTATTCTGTTAAAAAGAGACTTTTGAAAAGGTGAGGCAAAAGACTGACAAGTTCATAGGGCTAGTTAACATGAATGGAATAGGAGAACATACCCTGGGCATGAGCCAGAAATGTTCCATTTAGAACATAAACCCAATTGGGGCCAATTACAAAGAAAGAGGGATAGCCGAAGGAAGTGTTTAGGGATAGTGGTCCAGTTTGGAGTAGCCAGTCAAAGGTTAAAAAAATATATATATATATGTGTGTGTGTATATATATATGTGTATATATATATATACACACACACATATATATATATATACATATATATTCCTGCCAGTTGTATATATACATATATTCATATATACACAACTGGCAGGAAAAGGAAAACGGACAGGTGTGGGCATTGGGTAGGTACAACTATTCCACCTGATCCCCATGCTCTGATTAGTTTTGAAAGGGTGAGACAAGGTGACTCCATTTAGGATGTGACATCATTCTCCTCTTACTCCTCTCCACATCCCTGTTTCCTGGACTGGCTGAGTCCCAGGAGTTCAGGTGCTTGTTGCCGGGATGGCATGCTCCCATTGGCATTCACGGGGTTTGAACTCAGGCCCTGAGCACTGTCCTTGAGTACTTCTGCTCGAGGGTAGTGCTCTACCACTTGAGTTATGGTGCTGCTTTCAGCATTTCTCTGGTTCTCTTGAGCCAAGGTTCCAGTATGGCTCTTTGCTGGTTAATTGGGAGGTGGAGTTTTAGAGAGATTTTCTGCCCGGGCTGGCTTCAAACTGCAATCTGAGGAGCTCTAGCCATAAAAGCCCTTTTTTATATCCAATTGAAGCAACAAGGAGAACAATAGGAACAGAGCCCTATCTGTGACTTGTCGAGAATTGACCAACAACTGCTTGTCAGAGTTCTATCATAACACTTAGAGAACAGCAGACTGAATGAGATCTATATGCCATCAATTTAAATCATACCATTTGATCTTACCGGCAGGTGGAAGAGAGCACAAATGAAGGATAATTAGGAGGGCAAAGGGTCAGGACAATGTAAAATTCTCAGCTTCAGCGGATCCGAAGTGGCTGTGTATTCCATCCCAAATCAGCGGGCTTTGTTGGTCATGTGTGATGGAGGCAGGTATGAGAGATGAGTTGGATTTGGGTGAGGCTGTAGTGGCCTCTCTCAGAGTCCCCTGGATAGATTGTCACAACTCCTGCTGGGTTGTCTGCAAACTGCTATACAGACTGGTTAAAGACATTTGAAATTTCCCAGTATTCCCTGGCTGGTTGTTCTGAGTATTCTCTGGCTTTTGGAGGCTGATGCCCTTCTGTTTCAAGCAGGGTAAAAGGATTTTTCTAATCAAAAAATCCACATGTCTACCACATATTTTTTAACCTGTATTTTGTGAAGCAAAATGTTAATTTTGGGTCAGGAAAATTTAGGTGAATATTCACATTTGTATAAAATGATTCTGATTCCTTGATCTTAAGAGTTTATGAGAGCACAGGAAAGAAAAAAATGGAAAAGTAAAATCTTAATTTATACCAAAGAATTGTCAGGACCATATGTACACTTGACTTTTTTTTTTTTTTTGGCCAGTCCTGGGCCTTGGACTCCAGGCCTGAGCACTGTCCCTGGCTTCTTCCCGCTCAAGGCTAGCACTCTGCCACTTGAGCCACAGCGCCGCTTCTGGCCGTTTTCTGTATATGTGGTGCTGGGGAATCAAACCTAGGGCCTCGTGTATCCGAGGCAGGCACTCTTGCCACTAGGCTATATCCCCAGGCCTACACTTGACTTTTAACACACTGGTTTTACATCTTAGACACATTTACTTGTACCCAAACATGACCAGTTTGGGTTTAAAACCTGTTTTTGTTTTGCTTTTATAAGTTTTACCAACAGACAGACATAGACAAATAGACATAAAGACAATGTGCTTAAGCTTTGAGCGCTCTTAAAATTGTTTTCGGATTGGCTATATAAGTTTTCTGGAATTGCAGAGGCAAAATGATATTATTTTACTCATAATTGTAGAATCACGTGATCAGTTAAAAAAAAAAAAAAAAAACCTTTCCTAGAATGCCGGGCTTTGCTCTACCCCCCACCCCATCTACGTGGGAGGGGGTCCTGGGCTCGTCTGCCTCTTCCATGTGGGATCCCTTCTTGCTCTTTCATGTCCCCCTGGCCAATAGGGATTAGTCGCAGAAGCGGGAACCCACCTTGTGCGCCTCTCCGTCGCACCCACCGCGGGACCTGTGTCGCCAACGCTGCCAGGCCGCGCCACAGTTGTGACTGATCTGGGCTGTCCGTCAAGAGTGGCACCCTAGGACCTCCCACATGGGATGACGTCATACCCCCATAGAACCACCCCTGGGCCCCGGTGGCGCCATCTTGGAGGCAGACACGTGGATCAAAGACTGAGACAGGAGGCAGGGCTGGTCCAGAACTACTCCTTCTGGTTCCGGACCAGGAAGGAGGTAGGAGTGGTTAACAGCCAAGCAGCCCCAGGGCGGGAGAAGAGGCAGGATTCTCCGGACTTCCCCCTTAAAGGTACAGCCAGAGCCCAACAGAGAGAGACCAGATAAAAGATTAAAATTTTCTGTTTTATTTTTAATGTGTAATAAGGTGACTAGAGCTAAACATAATTACCTGTGTATTTGAAAAGTTAGGTAAAAGGATCTAAGTACTTTAATCACAAAGAAATATGGTGGCCAGGTATGGTGGTACACACCTGTAACTCCAGCTACATGGTTTTTATAGGCAAGAGAATTGCTTTCAGTCCAAAAGTGGCCCTAGGCCCAAACATGAGACTCTGAAAAATAAGTAAAGCAAAAAGGGCTGGAACTGGTAGAGTGCTATCCTACCAGCTAGCACTGGTAGAAAGAGGCCCTGAGTTGAGAGAGAGAATGTTTGAGAGACAGCTATGTTTAATGGGGTAGAACCATCATTCACCTCATTATACATGATAATTAAAAATAATTTAAGCTACATGCTGATGGCTCAATCCTATAACCCTAGTGACTCTGGAGGCTGAGATCTGAGGTGCCAT
>NW_025961135.1:0-41571 GCF_023159225.1 Perognathus longimembris pacificus | reverse complement strand
GGAGGCGCCGAGTACCTGGCCATGTCACAGAGCTCCAAACCATATGGGCACTGCCCAGAGGCTTCCCAGCACCCCAGGTGCAAATGCACTGTTAGTGAGGCACCAGGAGGCCCTGCTGGCCTGTGAGCACCAACTGCCTACCTCTAAGAAGCCTCACTACCCCTCCCTTAAGGCTGTTCCTGTTGGAATGCAAATGAAAGCACATCAACAAAGTGGGCAAGGAATGGAGATACAAAACATCCGGCCACCCCCTGGAGGCTTTTCTGCATAGTGGGTCGCATATGTGCAATCCTTCCTGCTCAGAAAAAACACAGGGCTGCTGCCTAGCAAGCTAGGCAAGGTCTTCAGGTGGTCTTGGCCAAGGGGGGCAGAGGCGTTTCCAGGACCAATCGGATGTCAGTCATAAAACCAGAAGGCAGGAAAGGAGTGCCGCTTCCCTCCTACCTTTGTCACAAACCTCCTGTCGACAGAAAAGGAGCAGAGGGGCTTGGGCACAGAGCAGGCAGGACAACAGATTAGATAAATGGGGATTGGTGTTCACCAGAGGACTGAGAGATCCCAGGTGTGCAGAGGGTGAGAGCAGAGGGAGATTTGGAGAAGATAAGAGGGCTAGGCCAGGGTGAGGCAGTTGTAATTTCCCCAGAAGAAGTGAAGAGGTGCACGGGGAGGGTGTGCAGCCTGTGAACCTCAAGAGGAGGAGGGGGGAAATTGGGAAGCAGAGGCAGAGGCAAAGAGGCAGTGACGCAGAGGCATGTGTGAGTTGAAAGCAGTCCAGAGCAGCAAGGCAGGGACAGGAGGGCTAGGAGAGAGAACTCGGAGGGAGTTATCAGCAAAGGAGGTATGTGTGCAGGGGACAAGCCTCAGGAACTCAGCTGCAGATGGCAGGTGGTGGCTAGGAAGGCCAGGTTGGGCCCCCACCACCCTGGGACCAAGTAGAAGGGAGAAGAGGCAAGGGATTCTGGGGCACAGGCCTGCCCCATTCTCTGCGCGCAGCGCTGGGCTTTAGGGTGTACACCTAGGGGGTAACGAATGCCATCCTTGGTTGGGGCACTACTGGGGCGTAATCATGTGGTCCTGTTACATTGACATTTCTGCCTTGATTGCTTTCCCGAAGAGTTTGTTGCTACCCAGGTCTCCGAAGCTGCATGGTTCAGGGAATTGGGAGACTGGTGAGGACAGCAGGGAGGCCCAAGTGCCAATGGACTGTCCAGTAAGCAGCGCTGGGCTCCTTAGCCACGCCCACCACAAGAACAATACCCTGGACCTTGAGCAAGTAGGACACAGTCCTCGAAAACCCCTTAGCACCTTCCAAGCCACTGTGTACTGGGTGCGCTCACATGTGGCTGTGTGTGCCCCTGCTTGCCTACATGCGTGTGTTCCTGATGCTGTACAAGAGTGTGCTTCCTAAGCCTAAGTCTGCATATGTGCAAATAGGTATGTGGATGTAGATCCAGGGAGGACCCGGCACAGTGTGTTATAGTGAGCATGTGGGGGTGGCGGGAGGAGGAAGAGAGAGAAAGAGAGAGAGAGAGGAGTCGGCTCACCTGTGAGGAATTTTTTGTTCATGTGCGGTTGCAGGAGTGTGTCAGGTATGAGGTTGGACAGAGGGAGTTCAAAGTGTTTACACGTTACTTGTTTTTTGAAGTTCCCGGAAACCAATCATATGGCGAAGGCTCCCCTCTTGTGCTGTCCTCTACACAAAGGTCTCCGTACTTGATGCCAAGCTGCCTCTGCTCTTGGAGATCTGCATGACAGTGATGATGCTGCCTATGAATATCATTGCTGGGTGCTAGTGTGCTTGTTCACGGCAGGGAAGGGTCAGATATCCCTTTCCCTGTGTCTTAGCAGAGCTTCCTGAAGGAGCCTAAAACATATGGCTGTGAGCCACGGGCACCAGGATTGCCAGCTCCTGCCTCTAGCCAGTATAATCCTTGGCTGTTCAATAGCAGGAAGTAGCAGGCAGGGATCTGGCCAGAGAGGCCAAGGCAAGCGGGAAGACAAGAGTTAAGCAGACACTAGCGCAGAAAGGAGATGCCCAGATTCGCTGACCTGCTAATCTTGTATCTCCCTTATGCTCTGAGCAAGACAGATGAGGTTGATTGTGAGAGAGGTGGCGGATCCATACACCAGCCACTTCCAGGACTGGCAAGGGCAGAGGCGGTGGGGAGCTGTGTCACACGGGTTCAACCAGGATGGGGAAGATGGAGCAGGAGGGGAGGTGGAAAGTGTATTTGCTAGGACCCTGGCCCAAGCCGTTCCCAGCAGAATGGTCAGGGGAGGGATGTGCGGCTCTACACATCCTGTGCATCCCCGAAGGCCTGTGAGAACTAGTGAGAACTTACAGCAAACCCCCAAGGGCCTGCTGTGCCCTTTTTGCTATGGCAACTCCAGTTGGAACACTGGCTCAAGTCAGCAGGAGGCGGCCTAGTACCTGGCCATGTCACAGAGCTCCAAACCATATGGGCACTGCCCAGAGGCTTCCCAGCACCCCAGGTGCAAATGCACTGTTAGTGAGGCACCAGGAGGCCCTGCTGGCTGTGAGCACCAACTGCCTACCTCTAAGCAGCCTCACTACCCCTCCCTTAAGCGTGTTCCTGTTGGAATGCAAATGAAAGCACACATCAACAAAGTGGCCAAGGAATGGAGAAACAAAATATCCGGCCACCCCCTGGAGGCTTTTCTGCATAGTGGGTCGCATATGTGCAGTCCTTCCTGCTCAGAAAAACACAGGGCTGCTGCTAGCAAGCCAGGCAAGGTCTTCAGGTGGTCCTGGCCAAGGGGGCAGAGGCCGTTTCCAGACCAATCGGATGTCAGTCATAAAACCAGAAGGAGGAAAGGAGTGCCGCTTCCCTCCTACCTTTGTCACAAACTCCTGTGCACAGAAAAGGAGCAGAGGGGCTTGGGCACAGAGCAGGCAGACAACATATTATTAAATGGGGATTGGTGTTCACCAGAGGACTGAGAGATCCCAGGTGTGCATAGGTTGAGAGCAGAGGGAGATTTGGAGAAGATAAGAAGGGCTAGGCCAGGGGTGTGAGGCAGTTGTAATTTCCCCAGAAGAAGTGAAGAGGTGCATGGGGAGGTGTGCAGCCTGTGAACCTCAAGAGGAGGAGGGGGAAATTGGGGAAGCAGAGGCAGAGGCAAAGAGGCAGTGACGCAGAGGCATGTGTGAGTTGAAAGCAGTCCAGAGCAGCAAGGCAGGGGACAGGAGGGCTAGGAGAGAGAACTCGGAGGGAGTTATCAGCAAAGGAGGTATGTGTGCAGGGGGACAAGCCTCAGGAACTCAGCTGCAGATGGCAGGTGGTGGCTAGGAAGGCCAGGTTGGGCGCCCCACCACCCTGGGACCAAGTAGAAGGGAGAAGAGGCAAGGGATTCTGGGGCACAGGCCTGCCCCATTATCCTGCGCGTAGCGCTGTGCTTTAGGGGTGTTGACCTGAGGGGGTAACGACTGCCATCCTTGGTTGGGGCACTACTGGGGCGTAATCATGTGGTCCTGTTACATTGACATTTCTGCCTTGATTGCTTTCCGAATAGTTTGTTGATACCCAGGTCTCCGAAGCTGCATGGTTCAGGGAATGGGAGACTGGTGAGGACAGCAGGGGGAGGCCCAAGTGCCAATGGACTGTCCCAGTAAGCAGCGCTGGGCTCCTTAGCCACGCCCACCACGAGAACAACACCCTGGACTTGAGCAAGTAGGACACAGTCCTCGAAAACCCCTTAGCACCTTCCAAGCCACTGTTTACTGGGTGCGCTCACGTGTGCGTGTGTGTGCCCCTGCTTGCCTACATGCGTGCGTTCCTGATGCTGTACAGGAGTGTGCTTCCTAAGCCTAAGTCTGCATAGTGCAAATAGGTATGTGGATGTAGATCCTGGAGGACCCGGCACAGTGTTTTATAGTGAGCATGTGGGGGTGGCGGGGAGGAAGAGAGAGAAAGAGAGAGAGAGAGAGTCGGCTCGCCTGTGAGGAATTTTTTGTTCATGTGCGGTTGCATGAGTGTGTCAGGTATGAGGTTGGACAGAGGGAGTTCAAAGTGTTTACACGTTACTTGTTTTTTGAAGTTCCCGGAAATCAATCATATGGCGAAGGCTCCCCTCTTGTGCTGTCCGCTACACACAGGTCTCCGTACTTGATGCCAAGCTGCCTCTGCTCTTGGAGATCTGCATGACAGTGATGATGCTGCCTATGAATATCATTGCTGTGTGCTAGTGTGCCTTGGTCACGGCAGGGAAGTATCAGATATCCCTTTCCCTGGTGTCTTAGCAGAGCCTCCTGAAGGAGCCTAAAACATATGGCTGTGAGCCACGGGCACCAGGATTGCCAGCTCCTGCCTCTAGCCAGTATAATCCTTGGCTGCTCAATAGCAGGAGTAGCAGGCAGGGATCTGGGCCAGAGAGGCCAAGGCAAGCGGGAAGACAAGAGTTAAGCAGACACTAGCGCAGAAAGGAGATGCCCAGATTCGCTGACCTGCTAACCTTGTATCTCCCTTATGCTCTCAGCAAGAGAGATGAGGTTGATTGTGAGAGAGGTGGCGGATCCATACACCAGCCACTTCCAGGACTGGCAAGGGCAGAGGCGGTGGGGAGCTGTGTCACACGGGTTCAACCAGGATGTGGGAAGATGGAGCAGGAGGGGAGGTGGAAAGTGTATTTGCCTAGGACCCTGGCCAAGCCGTTCCCAGCAGAATGGTCAGGGGAGGGATGTGCGGCTCTACACATCCTGTGCATCCCCGAAGGCCTGTGAGAACTAGTGAGAACTTACAGCAAACCCCCAATGGGCCCTGTGCCCTTTTTGCTATGGCAACTCCAGTTGGAACACTGTCTCAAGTCAGCAGGAGGCGCCTAGTACCTGGCCATGTCACAGAGCTCCAAACCATATGGGCACTGCCCAGAGGCTTCCCAGCACCCCAGGTGCAAATGCACTGTTAGTGAGGCACCAGGAGGCCCTGCTGGCCTGTGAGCACCAACTGCCTACCTCTAAGCAGCCTCACTACCCCTCCCTTAAGGCTGTTCCTGTTGGAATGCAAATGAAAGCACACATCAACAAAGTGGGCAAGGAATGGAGAAACAAAACATCCGGCCACCCCCTGGAGGCTTTTCTGCATAGTGGGTCGCATATGTGCAGTCCTTCCTGCTCAGAAAAACACAGGGCTGCTGCCTAGCAAGCCAGGCAAGGTCTTCAGGTGGTCTTGGCCAAGGGGGCAGAGGCCGTTTCCAGACCAATCGGATGTCAGTCATAAAACCAGAAGGCAGGAAAGGAGTGCCGCTTCCCTCCTACCTTTGTCACAAACCTCCTGTGCACAGAAAAGGAGCAGAGGGGCTTGGGCACAGAGCAGGCAGACAACAGATTAGATAAATGGGGATTGGTGTTCACCAGAGGACTGAGAGATCCCAGGTGTGCAGAGGGTGAGAGCAGAGGGAGATTTGGAGAAGATAAGAAGGGCTAGGCCAGGGTGAGGCAGTTGTAATTTCCCCAGAAGAAGTGAAGAGGTGCATGGGGAGGTGTGCAGCCTGTGAACCTCAAGAGGAGGAGGGGGAAATTGGGAAGCAGAGGCAGAGGCAAAGAGGCAGTGACGCAGAGGCATGTGTGAGTTGAAAGCAGTCCAGAGCAGCAAGGCAGGGACAGGAGGGCTAGGAGAGAGAACTCGGAGGGAGTTATCAGCAAAGGAGGTATGTGTGCAGGGGACAAGCCTCAGGAACTCAGCTGCAGATGGCAGGTGGTGGCTAGGAAGGCCAGGTTGGGCGCCCCACCACCCTGGGACCAAGTAGAAGGGAGAAGAGGCAAGGGATTTTGGGGCACAGGCCTGCGCCATTCTCTGCGCGCAGAGCTGGGCTTTAGGGTGTAGACCTGAGGGGTAACGAATGCCATCCTTGGTTGGGGCACTACTAGGGCGTAATCATGTGGTCCTGTTACATTGACATTTCGGCCTTGATTGCTTTCCCGAAGAGTTTGTTACTACCCAGGTCTCCGAAGCTGCATGGTTCAGGGAATGGGAGACTGGTGAGGACAGCAGGGGGAGGCCCAAGTGCCAATGGACTGTCCAGTAAGCAGCGCTGGGCTCCTTAGCCACGCCCACCACGAGAACAACACCCTGGACTTGAGCAAGTAGGACACAGTCCTCGAAAACCCCTTAGCACCTTCCAAGCCACTGTGTACTGGGTGCGCTCACGTGTGCGTGTGTGTGCCCCTGCTTGCCTACATGTGTGCGTTCCTGATGCTGTACAAGAGTGTGCTTCCTAAGCCTAAGTCTGCATATGTGCAAATAGGTATGTGGATGTAGATCCAGGAGGACCCGGCACAGTGTGTTATAGTGAGCATGTGGGGGTGGCGGGGAGGAAGAGAGAGAAAGAGAGAGAGAGAGAGTCGGCTCGCCTGTGAGGAATTTTTTGTTCATGTGCGGTTGCATGAGTGTGTCAGGTATGAGGTTGGACAGAGGGAGTTCAAAGTGTTTACACGTTACTTGTTTTTTGAAGTTCCCGGAAACCAATCATATGGCAAAGGCTCCCCTCTTGTGCTGTCCGCTACACAAAGGTCTCCTTACTTGATGCCAAGCTGCCTCTGCTCTTGGAGATCTGCATGACAGTGATGATGCTGCCTATGAATATCATTGCTGGGTGCTAGTGTGCCTTGGTCACGGCAGGGAAGGGTCAGATATCCCTTTCCCTGGTGTCTTAGCAGAGCTTCCTGAAGGAGCCTAAAACATATGGCTGTGAGCCACGGGCACCAGGATTGCCAGCTCCTGCCTCTAGCCAGTATAATCCTTGGCTGCTCAATAGCAGGAAGTAGCAGGCAGGGATCTGGGCCAGAGAGGCCAAGGCAAGCGGGAAGACAAGAGTTAAGCAGACACTAGCGCAGAAAGGAGATGCCCAGATTCGCTGACCTGCTAACCTTGTATCTCCCTTATGCTCTCAGCAAGAGAGATGAGGTTGATTGTGAGAGAGGTGGCGGATCCATACACCAGCCACTTCCAGGACTGGCAAGGGCAGAGGCGGTGGGGAGCTGTGTCACACGGGTTCAACCAGGATGTGGGAAGATGGAGCAGGAGGGGAGGTGGAAAGTGTATTTGCCTAGGACCCTGGCCCAAGCCGTTCCCAGCAGAATGGTCAGGGGAGGGATGTGCGGCTCTACACATCCTGTGCATCCCCGAAGGCCTGTGAGAACTAGTGAGAACTTACAGCAAACCCCCAAGGAGCCCTGTGCCCTTTTTGCTATGGCAACTCCAGTTGGAACACTGGCTCAAGTCAGCAGGAGGCGCCTAGTACCTGGCCATGTCACAGAGCTCCAAACCATATGGGCACTGCCCAGAGGCTTCCCAGCACCCCAGGTGCAAATGCACTGTTAGTGAGGCACCAGGAGGCCCTGCTGGCCTGTGAGCACCAACTGCCTACCTCTAAGCAGCCTCACTACCCCTCCCTTAAGGCTGTTCCTGTTGGAATGCAAATGAAAGCACACATCAACAAAGTGGGCAAGGAATGGAGAAACAAAAAATCCGGCCACCCCCTGGAGGCTTTTCTGCATAGTGGGTCGCATATGTGCAGTCCTTCCTGCTCAGAAAAACACAGGGCTGCTGCCTAGCAAGCCAGGCAAGGTCTTCAGGTGGTCTTGGCCAAGGGGGCAGAGGCCGTTTCCAGACCAATCGGATGTCAGTCATAAAACCAGAAGGCAGGAAAGGAGTGCCGCTTCCCTCCTACCTTTGTCACAAACCTCCTGTGCACAGAAAAGGAGCAGAGGGGCTTGGGCACAGAGCAGGCAGACAACAGATTAGATAAATGGGGATTGGTGTTCACCAGAGGACTGAGAGATCCCAGGTGTGCAGAGGGTGAGAGCAGAGGGAGATTTGGAGAAGATAAGAAGGGCTAGGCCAGGGTGAGGCAGTTGTAATTTCCCCAGAAGAAGTGAAGAGGTGCATGGGGAGGTGTGCAGCCTGTGAACCTCAAGAGGAGGAGGGGGAAATTGGGAAGCAGAGGCAGAGGCAAAGAGGCAGTGACGCAGAGGCATGTGTGAGTTGAAAGCAGTCCAGAGCAGCAAGGCAGGGACAGGAGGGCTAGGAGAGAGAACTCGGAGGGAGTTATCAGCAAAGGAGGTATGTGTGCAGGGGACAAGCCTCAGGAACTCAGCTGCAGATGGCAGGTGGTGGCTAGGAAGGCCAGGTTGGGCGCCCCACCACCCTGGGACCAAGTAGAAGGGAGAAGAGGCAAGGGATTCTGGGGCACAGGCCTGCCCCATTCTCTGCGCGCAGCGCTGGGCTTTAGGGTGTAGACCTGAGGGGTAACGAATGCCATCCTTGGTTGGGGCACTACTGGGGCGTAATCATGTGGTCCTGTTACATTGACATTTCTGCCTTGATTGCTTTCCCGAAGAGTTTGTTGCTACCCAGGTCTCCGAAGCTGCATGGTTCAGGGAATGGGAGACTGGTGAGGACAGCAGGGGGAGGCCCAAGTGCCAATGGACTGTCCAGTAAGCAGGGCTGGGCTCCTTAGCCACGCCCACCACAAGAACAACACCCTGGACTTGAGCAAGTAGGACACAGTCCTCGAAAACCCCTTAGCACCTTCGAAGCCACTGTGTACTGGGTGCGCTCACGTGTGTGTGTGTGTGCCCCTGCTTGCCTACATGCGTGTGTTCCTGATGCTGTACAAGAGTGTGCTTCCTAAGCCTAAGTCTGCATATGTGCAAATAGGTATGTGGATGTAGATCCAGGAGGACCCGGAACAGTGTGTTATAGTGAGCATGTGGGGGTGGCGGGGAGGAAGAGAGAGAGAGAGAGAGAGAGCGACGGCTCGCCTGTGAGGAATTTTTTGTTCATGTGCGGTTGCATGAGTGTGTCAGGTATGAGGTTGGACAGAGGGAGTTCAAAGTGTTTACACGTTACTTGTTTTTTGAAGTTCCCGGAAACCAATCATATGGCGAAGGCTCCCCTCTTGTGCGGTCCTCTACACAAAGGTCTCCGTACTTGATGCCAAGCTGCCTCTGCTCTTGGAGATCTGCATGACAGTGATGATGCTGCCTATGAGTATCATTGCTGGGTGCTAGTGTGCCTTGGTCACGGCAGGGAAGTTTCAGATATCCCTTTCCCTGGTGTCTTAGCAGAGCTTCCTGAAGGAGCCTAAAACATATGGCTGTGAGCCACGGGCACCAGGATTGCCAGCTCCTGCCTCTAGCCAGTATAATCCTTGGCTGCTCAATAGCAGGAAGTAGCAGGCAGGGATCTGGGCCAGAGAGGCCAAGGCAAGCGGGAAGACAAGAGTTAAGCAGACACTAGCGCAGAAAGGAGATGCCCAGATTCGCTGACCTGCTAACCTTGTATCTCCCTTATGCTCTGAGCAAGACAGATGAGGTTGATTGTGAGAGAGGTGGCGGATCCATACACCAGCCACTTCCAGGACTGGCAAGGGCAGAGGCGGTGGGGAGCTGTGTCACACGGGTTCAACCAGGATGTGGGAAGATGGAGCAGGAGGGGAGGTGGAAAGTGTATTTGCCTAGGACCCTGGCCCAAGCCGTTCCCTGCAGAATGGTCAGGGGAGGGATGTGCGGCTCTACACATCCTGTGCATCCCCGAAGGCCTGTGAGAACTAGTGAGAACTTACAGCAAACTCCCAAGGGGCCCTGTGCCCTTTTTGCTATGGCAACTCCAGTTGGAACACTGGCTCAAGTCAGCAGGAGGCGCCTAGTACCTGGCCATGTCACCGAGCTCCAAACTATATGGGCACTACCCAGAGGCTTCCCAGCACCCCAGGTGCAAATGCACTGTTAGTGAGGCACCAGGAGGCCCTGCTGGCCTGTGAGCACCAACTGCCTACCTCTAAGCAGCCTCACTACCCCTCCCTTAAGGCTGTTCCTGTTGCAATGCAAATGAAAGCACACATCAACAAAGTGGGCAAGGAATGGAGAAACAAAACATCCGGCCACCCCCTGGAGGCTTTTCTGCATAGTGGGTCGCATATGTGCAGTCCTTCCTGCTCAGAAAAACACAGGGCTGCTGCCTAGCAAGCCAGGCAAGGTCTTCAGGTGGTCTTGGCCAAGGGGGCAGAGGCCGTTTCCAGACCAATCGGATGTCAGTCATAAAACCAGAAGGCAGGAAAGGAGTGCCGCTTCCCTCCTACCTTTGTCACAAACCTCCTGTGCACAGAAAAGGAGCAGAGGGGCTTGGGCACAGAGCAGGCAGACAACAGATTAGATAAATGGGGATTGGTGTTCACCAGAGGACTGAGAGATCCCAGGTGTGCAGAGGGTGAGAGCAGAGGGAGATTTGGAGAAGATAAGAAGGGCTAGGCCAGGGTGAGGCAGTTGTAATTTCCCCAGAAGAAGTGAAGAGGTGCATGGGGAGGTGTGCAGCCTGTGAACCTCAAGAGGAGGAGGGGGAAATTGGGAAGCAGAGGCAGAGGCAAAGAGGCAGTGACGCAGAGGCATGTGTGAGTTGAAAGCAGTCCAGAGCAGCAAGGCAGGGACAGGAGGGCTAGGAGAGAGAACTCGGAGGGAGTTATCAGCAAAGGAGGTATGTGTGCAGGGGACAAGCCTCAGGAACTCAGCTGCAGATGGCAGGTGGTGGCTAGGAAGGCCAGGTTGGGCGCCCCACCACCCTGGGACCAAGTAGAAGGGAGAAGAGGCAAGGGATTCTGGGGCACAGGCCTGCCCCATTCTCTGCGCGCAGCGCTGGGCTTTAGGGTGTAAACCTGAGGGGTAACGAATGCCATCCTTGGTTGGGGCACTACTGGGGCGTAATCATGTGGTCCTGTTACATTGACATTTCTGCCTTGATTGCTTTCCCGAAGAGTTTGTTGCTACCCAGGTCTCCGAAGCTGCATGGTTCAGGGAATGGGAGACTGGTGAGGACAGCAGGGGGAGGCCCAAGTGCCAATGGACTGTCCAGTAAGCAGCGCTGGGCTCCTTAGCCACGCCCACCACAAGAACAACACCCTGGACTTGAGCAAGTAGGACACAGTCCTCGAAAACCCCTTAGCACCTTCGAAGCCACTGTGTACTGGGTGCGCTCACGTGTGTGTGTGTGTGCCCCTGCTTGCCTACATGCGTGTGTTCCTGATGCTGTACAAGAGTGTGCTTCCTAAGCCTAAGTCTGCATATGTGCAAATAGGTATGTGGATGTAGATCCAGGAGGACCCGGAACAGTGTGTTATAGTGAGCATGTGGGGGTGGCGGGGAGGAAGAGAGAGAGAGAGAGAGAGAGACGGCTCGCCTGTGAGGAATTTTTTGTTCATGTGCGGTTGCATGAGTGTGTCAGGTATGAGGTTGGACAGAGGGAGTTCAAAGTGTTTACACGTTACTTGTTTTTTGAAGTTCCCGGAAACCAATCATATGGCGAAGGCTCCCCTCTTGTGCGGTCCTCTACACAAAGGTCTCCGTACTTGATGCCAAGCTGCCTCTGCTCTTGGAGATCTGCATGACAGTGATGATGCTGCCTATGAGTATCATTGCTGGGTGCTAGTGTGCCTTGGTCACGGCAGGGAAGTTTCAGATATCCCTTTCCCTGGTGTCTTAGCAGAGCTTCCTGAAGGAGCCTAAAACATATGGCTGTGAGCCACGGGCACCAGGATTGCCAGCTCCTGCCTCTAGCCAGTATAATCCTTGGCTGCTCAATAGCAGGAAGTAGCAGGCAGGGATCTGGGCCAGAGAGGCCAAGGCAAGCGGGAAGACAAGAGTTAAGCAGACACTAGCGCAGAAAGGAGATGCCCAGATTCGCTGACCTGCTAACCTTGTATCTCCCTTATGCTCTGAGCAAGACAGATGAGGTTGATTGTGAGAGAGGTGGCGGATCCATACACCAGCCACTTCCAGGACTGGCAAGGGCAGAGGCGGTGGGGAGCTGTGTCACACGGGTTCAACCAGGATGTGGGAAGATGGAGCAGGAGGGGAGGTGGAAAGTGTATTTGCCTAGGACCCTGGCCCAAGCCGTTCCCTGCAGAATGGTCAGGGGAGGGATGTGTGGCTCTACACATCCTGTGCATCCCCGAAGGCCTGTGAGAACTAGTGAGAACTTACAGCAAACCCCCAAGGGGCCCTGTGCCCTTTTTGCTATGGCAACTCCAGTTGGAACACTGGCTCAAGTCAGCAGGAGGCGCCTAGTACCTGGCCATGTCACCGAGCTCCAAACTATATGGGCACTACCCAGAGGCTTCCCAGCACCCCAGGTGCAAATGCACTGTTAGTGAGGCACCAGGAGGCCCTGCTGGCCTGTGAGCACCAACTGCCTACCTCTAAGCAGCCTCACTACCCCTCCCTTAAGGCTGTTCCTGTTGCAATGCAAATGAAAGCACACATCAACAAAGTGGGCAAGGAATGGAGAAACAAAACATCCGGCCACCCCCTGGAGGCTTTTCTGCATAGTGGGTCGCATATGTGCAGTCCTTCCTGCTCAGAAAAACACAGGGCTGCTGCCTAGCAAGCCAGGCAAGGTCTTCAGGTGGTCTTGGCCAAGGGGGCAGAGGCCGTTTCCAGACCAATCGGATGTCAGTCATAAAACCAGAAGGCAGGAAAGGAGTGCCGCTTCCCTCCTACCTTTGTCACAAACCTCCTGTGCACAGAAAAGGAGCAGAGGGGCTTGGGCACAGAGCAGGCAGACAACAGATTAGATAAATGGGGATTGGTGTTCACCAGAGGACTGAGAGATCCCAGGTGTGCAGAGGGTGAGAGCAGAGGGAGATTTGGAGAAGATAAGAAGGGCTAGGCCAGGGTGAGGCAGTTGTAATTTCCCCAGAAGAAGTGAAGAGGTGCATGGGGAGGTGTGCAGCCTGTGAACCTCAAGAGGAGGAGGGGGAAATTGGGAAGCAGAGGCAGAGGCAAAGAGGCAGTGACGCAGAGGCATGTGTGAGTTGAAAGCAGTCCAGAGCAGCAAGGCAGGGACAGGAGGGCTAGGAGAGAGAACTCGGAGGGAGTTATCAGCAAAGGAGGTATGTGTGCAGGGGACAAGCCTCAGGAACTCAGCTGCAGATGGCAGGTGGTGGCTAGGAAGGCCAGGTTGGGCTCCCCACCACCCTGGGACAAAATAGAAGGGAGAAGAGGCAAGGGATTCTGGGGCACAGGCCTGCCCCATTCTCTCCGCGCAGCGCTGGGCTTTAGGGTGTAGACCTGAGGGGTAACGAATGCCATCCTTGGTTGGGGCACTACTGGGGCGTAAGCATGTGGTCCTGTTACATTGACATTTCTGCCTTGATTGCTTTCCCCAAGAGTTTGTTGCTACCCAGGTCTCCGAAGCTGCATGGTTCAGGGAATGGGAGAATGGTGAGGACAGCAGGGGGAGGCCCAAGTGCCAATGGACTGTCCAGTAAGCAGCGCTGGGCTCCTTAGCCACGCCCACCACGAGAACAACACCCTGGACTTGAGCAAGTAGGACACAGTCCTCGAAAACCCCTTAGCACCTTCCAAGCCACTGTGTACTGGGTGCGCTCACGTGTGCGTGTGTGTGCCCCTGCTTGCCTACATGCGTGCGTTCCTGATGCTGTACAGGAGTGTGCTTCCTAAGCCTAAGTCTGCATATGTGCAAATAGGTATGTGGATGTAGATCCAGGAGGACCCGGCACAGTGTGTTATAGTGAGCATGTGGGGGTGGCGGGGAGGAAGAGAGAGAGAGAGAGAGAGAGACGGCTCGCCTGTGAGGAAATTTTTGTTCATGTGCGGTTGCATGAGTGTGTCAGGTATGAGGTTGGACAGAGGGAGTTCAAAGTGTTTACACGTTACTTGTTTTTTGAAGTTCCCGGAAACCAATCATATGGCGAAGGCTCCCCTCTTGTGCGGTCCTCTACACAAAGGTCTCCGTACTTGATGCCAAGCTGCCTCTGCTCTTGGAGATCTGCATGACAGTGATGATGCTGCCTATGAGTATCATTGCTGGGTGCTAGTGTGCCTTGGTCACGGCAGGGAAGGTTCAGATATCCCTTTCCCTGGTGTCTTAGCAGAGCTTCCTGAAGGAGCCTAAAACATATGGCTGTGAGCCACGGGCACCAGGATTGCCAGCTCCTGCCTCTAGCCAGTATAATCCTTGGCTGCTCAATAGCAGGAAGTAGCAGGCAGGGATCTGGGCCAGAGAGGCCAAGGCAAGCGGGAAGACAAGAGTTAAGCAGACACTAGCGCAGAAAGGAGATGCCCAGATTCGCTGACCTGCTAACCTTGTATCTCCCTTATGCTCTGAGCAAGACAGATGAGGTTGATTGTGAGAGAGGTGGCGGATCCATACACCAGCCACTTCCAGGACTGGCAAGGGCAGAGGCGGTGGGGAGCTGTGTCACACGGGTTCAACCAGGATGTGGGAAGATGGAGCAGGAGGGGAGGTGGAAAGTGTATTTGCCTAGGACCCTGGCCCAAGCCGTTCCCTGCAGAATGGTCAGGGGAGGGATGTGCGGCTCTACACATCCTGTGCATCCCCGAAGGCCTGTGAGAACTAGTGAGAACTTACAGCAAACCCCCAAGGGGCCCTGTGCCGTTTTTGCTATGGCAACTCCAGTTGGAACACTGGCTCAAGTCAGCAGGAGGCGCCTAGTACCTGGCCATGTCACCGAGCTCCAAACTATATGGGCACTACCCAGAGGCTTCCCAGCACCCCAGGTGCAAATGCACTGTTAGTGAGGCACCAGGAGGCCCTGCTGGCCTGTGAGCACCAACTGCCTACCTCTAAGCAGCCTCACTACCCCTCCCTTAAGGCTGTTCCTGTTGGAATGCAAATGAAAGCACACATCAACAAAGTGGGCAAGGAATGGAGAAACAAAACATCCGGCCACCCCCTGGAGGCTTTTCTGCATAGTGGGTCGCATATGTGCAGTCCTTCCTGCTCAGAAAAACACAGGGCTGCTGCCTAGCAAGCCAGGCAAGGTCTTCAGGTGGTCTTGGCCAAGGGGGCAGAGGCCGTTTCCAGACCAATCGGATGTCAGTCATAAAACCAGAAGGCAGGAAAGGAGTGCCGCTTCCCTCCTACCTTTGTCACAAACCTCCTGTGCACAGAAAAGGAGCAGAGGGGCTTGGGCACAGAGCAGGCAGACAACAGATTAGATAAATGGGGATTGGTGTTCACCAGAGGACTGAGAGATCCCAGGTGTGCAGAGGGTGAGAGCAGAGGGAGATTTGGAGAAGATAAGAAGGGCTAGGCCAGGGTGAGGCAGTTGTAATTTCCCCAGAAGAAGTGAAGAGGTGCATGGGGAGGTGTGCAGCCTGTGAACCTCAAGAGGAGGAGGGGGAAATTGGGAAGCAGAGGCAGAGGCAAAGAGGCAGTGACGCAGAGGCATGTGTGAGTTGAAAGCAGTCCAGAGCAGCAAGGCAGGGACAGGAGGGCTAGGAGAGAGAACTCGGAGGGAGTTATCAGCAAAGGAGGTATGTGTGCAGGGGACAAGCCTCAGGAACTCAGCTGCAGATGGCAGGTGGTGGCTAGGAAGGCCAGGTTGGGCTCCCCACCACCCTGGGACAAAATAGAAGGGAGAAGAGGCAAGGGATTCTGGGGCACAGGCCTGCCCCATTCTCTCCGCGCAGCGCTGGGCTTTAGGGTGTAGACCTGAGGGGTAACGAATGCCATCCTTGGTTGGGGCACTACTGGGGCGTAAGCATGTGGTCCTGTTACATTGACATTTCTGCCTTGATTGCTTTCCCCAAGAGTTTGTTGCTACCCAGGTCTCCGAAGCTGCATGGTTCAGGGAATGGGAGACTGGTGAGGACAGCAGGGGGAGGCCCAAGTGCCAATGGAATGTCCAGTAAGCAGCGCTGGGCTCCTTAGCCACGCCCACCACAAGAACAACACCCTGGACTTGAGCAAGAAGGACACAGTCCTCGAAAACCCCATAGCACCTTCGAAGCCACTGTGTACTGGGTGCGCTCACGTGTGCGTGTGTGTGCCCCTGCTTGCCTACATGCGTGTGTTCCTGATGCTGTACAAGAGTGTGCTTCCTAAGCCTAAGTCTGCATATGTGCAAATAGGTATGTGGATGTAGATCCAGGAGGACACGGCACAGTGTGTTATAGTGAGCATGTGGGGGTGGCGGGGAGGAAGAGAGAGAGAGAGAGAGAGAGACGGCTCGCCTGTGAGGAATTTTTTGTTCATGTGCGGTTGCATGAGTGTGTCAGGTATGAGGTTGGACAGAGGGAGTTCAAAGTGTTTACACGTTACTTGTTTTTTGAAGTTCCCGGAAACCAATCATATGGCGAAGGCTCCCCTCTTGTGCGGTCCTCTACACAAAGGTCTCCGTACTTGATGCCAAGCTGCCTCTGCTCTTGGAGATCTGCATGACAGTGATGATGCTGCCTATGAGTATCATTGCTGGGTGCTAGTGTGCCTTGGTCACGGCAGGGAAGGGTCAGATATCCCTTTCCCTGGTGTCTTAGCAGAGCTTCCTGAAGGAGCCTAAAACATATGGCTGTGAGCCACGGGCACCAGGATTGCCAGCTCCTGCCTCTAGCCAGTATAATCCTTGGCTGCTCAATAGCAGGAAGTAGCAGGCAGGGATCTGGGCCAGAGAGGCCAAGGCAAGCGGGAAGACAAGAGTTAAGCAGACACTAGCGCAGAAAGGAGATGCCCAGATTCGCTGACCTGCTAACCTTGTATCTCCCTTATGCTCTCAGCAAGAGAGATGAGGTTGATTGTGAGAGAGGTGGCGGATCCATACACCAGCCACTTCCAGGACTGGCAAGGGCAGAGGCGGTGGGGAGCTGTGTCACACGGGTTCAACCAGGATGTGGGAAGATGGAGCAGGAGGGGAGGTGGAAAGTGTATTTGCCTAGGACCCTGGCCCAAGCCGTTACCAGCAGAATGGTCAGGGGAGGGATGTGCGGCTCTACACATCCTGTGCATCCCGGAAGGTCTGTGAGAACTAGTGAGAACTAACAGCAAACCCCCAAGGGGCCCTCTGCCCTTTGTGCTATGGCAACTCCAGTTGGAACACTGGCTCAAGTCAGCAGGAGGCGCCTAGTACCTGGCCATGTCACAGAGCTCCAAACCATATGGGCACTGCCCAGAGGCTTCCCAGCACCCCAGGTGCAAATGCACTGTTAGTGAGGCACCAGGAGGCCCTGCTGGCCTGTGAGCACCAACTGCCTACCTCTAAGCAGCCTCACTACCCCTCCCTTAAGGCTGTTCCTGTTGGAATGCAAATGAAAGCACACATCAACAAAGTGGGCAAGGAATGGAGAAACAAAACATCCGGCCACCCCCTGGAGGCTTTTCTGCATAGTGGGTCGCATATGTGCAGTCCTTCCTGCTCAGAAAAACACAGGGCTGCTGCCTAGCAAGCCAGGCAAGGTCTTCAGGTGGTCTTGGCCAAGGGGGCAGAGGCCGTTTCCAGACCAATCGGATGTCAGTCATAAAACCAGAAGGCAGGAAAGGAGTGCCGCTTCCCTCCTACCTTTGTCACAAACCTCCTGTGCACAGAAAAGGAGCAGAGGGGCTTGGGCACAGAGCAGGCAGACAACAGATTAGATAAATGGGGATTGGTGTTCACCAGAGGACTGAGAGATCCCAGGTGTGCAGAGGGTGAGAGCAGAGGGAGATTTGGGGAAGATAAGAAGGGCTAGGCCAGGGTGAGGCAGTTGTAATTTCCCCAGAAGAAGTGAAGAGGTGCATGGGGAGGTGTGCAGCCTGTGAACCTCAAGAGGAGGAGGGGGAAATTGGGAAGCAGAGGCAGAGGCAAAGAGGCAGTGACGCAGAGGCATGTGTGAGTTGAAAGCAGTCCAGAGCAGCAAGGCAGGGACAGGAGGGCTAGGAGAGAGAACTCGGAGGGAGTTATCAGCAAAGGAGGTATGTGTGCAGGGGACAAGCCTCAGGAACTCAGCTGCAGATGGCAGGTGGTGGCTAGGAAGGCCATGTTGGGCGCCCCACCACCCTGGGACCAAGTAGATGGGAGAAGAGGCAAGGGATTCTGGGGCACAGCCCTGCCCCATTCTCTGCACGCAGCGCTGTGCTTTAGGGTGTAGACCTGAGGGGTACCGAATGCCATCCTTGGTTGGGGCACTACTGGGGCGTAATCATGTGGTCCTGTTACATTGACATTTCTGCCTTGATTGCTTTCCCCAAGAGTTTGTTGCTACCCAGGTCTCCGAAGCTGCATGGTTCAGGGAATGGGAGACTGGTGAGGACAGCAGGGGGAGGCCCAAGTGCCAATGGACTGTCCAGTAAGCAGCGCTGGGCTCCTTAGCCACGCCCACCACAAGAACAACACCCTGGACTTGAGCAAGAAGGACACAGTCCTCGAAAACCCCTTAGCACCTTCCAAGCCACTGTGTACTGGGTGCGCTCACGTGTGCGTGTGTGTGCCCCTGCTTGCCTACATGCGTGTGTTCCTGATGCTGTACAAGAGTGTGCTTCCTAAGCCTAAGTCTGCATATGTGCAAATAGGTATGTGGATGTAGATCCAGGAGGACCCAGCACAGTGTGTTATAGTGAGCATGTGGGGGTGGCGGGGAGGAAGAGAGAGAGAGAGAGAGAGTGAGACGGCTCGCTTGTGAGGAATTTTTTGTTCATGTGCGGTTGCATGAGTGTGTCAGGTATGAGGTTGGACAGAGGGAGTTCAAAGTGTTTACACGTTACTTGTTTTTTGAAGTTCCCGGAAACCAATCATATGGCGAAGGCTCCCCTCTTGTGCGGTCCGCTACACAAAGGTCTCCGTACTTGATGCCAAGCTGCCTCTGCTCTTGGAGATCTGCATGACAGTGATGATGCTGCCTATGAATATCATTGCTGGGTGCTAGTGTGCCTTGGTCACGGCAGGGAAGGGTCAGATATCCCTTTCCCTGGTGTCTTAGCAGAGCTTCCTGAAGGAGCCTAAAACATATGGCTGTGAGCCACGGGCACCAGGATTGCCAGCTCCTGCCTCTAGCCAGTATAATCCTTGGCTGCTCAATAGCAGGAAGTAGCAGGCAGGGATCTGGGCCAGAGAGGCCAAGGCAAGCGGGAAGAAAAGAGTTAAGCAGACACTAGCGCAGAAAGGAGATGCCCAGATTCGCTGACCTGCTAATCTTGTATCTCCCCTATGCTCTCAGCAAGAGAGATGAGGTTGATTGTGAGAGAGGTGGCGGATCCATACACCAGCCACTTCCAGGACTGGCAAGGGCAGAGGCGGTGGGGAGCTGTGTCACAGGGGTTCAACCAGGATGTGGGAAGATGGAGCAGGAGGGGAGGTGGAAAGTGTATTTGCCTAGGACCCTGGCCCAAGCCGTTCCCAGCAGAATGGTCAGGGGAGGGATGTGCGGCTCTACACATCCTGTGCATCCCCGAAGGCCTGTGAGAACTAGTGAGAACTTACAGCAAACCCCCAAGGGGCCCTGTGCCCTTTGTGCTATGGCAACTCCAGTTGGAACACTGGCTCAAGTCAGCAGGAGGCGCCTAGTACCTGGCCATGTCACAGAGCTCCAAACCATATGGGCACTGCCCAGAGGCTTCCCAGCACCCCAGGTGCAAATGCACTGTTAGTGAGGCACCAGGAGGCCCTGCTGGCCTGTGAGCACCAACTGCCTACCTCTAAGCAGCCTCACTACCCCTCCCTTAAGGCTGTTCCTGTTGGAATGCAAATGAAAGCACACATCAACAAAGTGGGCAAGGAATGGAGAAACAAAACATCCGGCCACCCCCTGGAGGCTTTTCTGCATAGTGGGTCGCATATGTGCAGTCCTTCCTGCTCAGAAAAACACAGGGCTGCTGCCTAGCAAGCCAGGCAAGGTCTTCAGGTGGTCTTGGCCAAGGGGGCAGAGGCCGTTTCCAGACCAATCGGATGTCAGTCATAAAACCAGAAGGCAGGAAAGGAGTGCCGCTTCCCTCCTACCTTTGTCACAAACCTCCTGTGCACAGAAAAGGAGCAGAGGGGCTTGGGCACAGAGCAGGCAGACAACAGATTAGATAAATGGGGATTGGTGTTCACCAGAGGACTGAGAGATCCCAGGTGTGCAGAGGGTGTGAGCAGAGGGAGATTTGGAGAAGATAAGAAGGGCTAGGCCAGGGTGAGGCAGTTGTAATTTCCCCAGAAGAAGTGAAGAGGTGCATGGGGAGGTGTGCAGCCTGTGAACCTCAAGAGGAGGAGGGGGAAATTGGGAAGCAGAGGCAGAGGCAAAGAGGCAGTGACGCAGAGGCATGTGTGAGTTGAAAGCAGTCCAGAGCAGCAAGGCAGGGACAGGAGGGCTAGGAGAGAGAACTCGGAGGGAGTTATCAGCAAAGGAGGTATGTGTGCAGGGGACAAGCCTCAGGAACTCAGCTGCAGATGGCAGGTGGTGGCTAGGAAGGCCAGGTAGGGCGCCCCACCACCCTGGGACCAAGTAGAAGGGAGAAGAGGCAAGGGATTCTGGGGCACAGGCCTGCCCCATTCTCTGTGCGCAGCGCTGGGCTTTAGGGTGTAGACCTGAGGGGTAACGAATGCCATCCTTGGTTGGGGCACTACTGGGGTGTAAACATGTGGTCCTGTTACATTGACATTTCTGCCTTGATTGCTTTCCCGAATAGTTTGTTGCTACCCAGGTCTCCGAAGCTGCATGGTTCAGGGAATGGGAGACTGGTGAGGACAGCAGGGGGAGGCCCAAGTGCCAATGGACTGTCCAGTAAGCAGCGCTGGGCTCCTTAGCCACGCCCACCACGAGAACAACACCCTGGACTTGAGCAAGTAGGACACAGTCCTCGAAAACCCCTTAGCACCTTCCAAGAAACTGTGTACTGGGTGCGCTCACGTGTGCGTGTGTGTGCCCCTGGTTGCCTACATGCGTGCGTTCCTGATGCTGTACAAGTGTGTGCTTCCTAAGCCTAAGTCTGCATATGTGCAAATAGGTATGGGGATGTAGATCCAGGAGGACCCGGCACAGTGTGTTATAGTGAGCATGTGGGGGTGGCGGGGAGGAAGAGAGAGAAAGAGAGAGAGAGAGAGTCGGCTCGCCTGTGAGGAATTTTTTGTTCATGTGCGGTTGCATGAGTGTGTCAGGTATGAGGTTGGACAGAGGGAGTTCAAAGTGTTTACACGTTACTTGTTTTTTGAAGTTCCCGGAAACCAATCATATGGCGAAGGCTCCCCTCTTGTGCTGTCCGCTACACAAAGGTCTCCGTACTTGATGCCAAGCTGCCTCTGCTCTTGGAGATCTGCATGACAGTGATGATGCTGCCTATGAATATCATTGCTGGGTTATTGGATAGAGGATATCCCTGTTCAATCCAAGTTAATCAAAGTGGTTTATAGAGAAATCCAGCTCATTGTATTTTAACAGTACTTATTAACTATTGAATACAGGATTGGTTGTTATTTTGAAATTGTATTTTTAGGAACACCAAATCTAATTTTATATACAGTTATACCAAGTATCTGTGTATAATTGTGAACTTCTAAGATTTACACAACAGTGCTTGGTAAGGTCTGCTTTGGGTCTTAAACAGTGCTCACAGGTGCTCTTAGATAGGCATTCCCAATCCAAATGGGCAGAAGAAACACAAGATGGCAAACAATGGAGTCATATCTCCCACTCAAAACAAGCAGGAAGCAGAGCAGTCAATCAAAGACATAGAAGAGAACCCTCAAAATGCTCTACAAAGTCTACTGATAAACATGTTAAATGAAAAGTTTGAATCCATCCATACATCAATCCATCCATAAAGTAATAGATGATTTCATGGCCTCAACAAAGAGAAAGATAAATGAACTTCAAGAGTCATATGAAAAGATAACTACCCAGCTAAAAGATTTGAGAGACAGCACTCAAAACCAAATTAATAATGTAAAGATGTCCATGCAGGACCTAAGAGATACTTCTAGCAAGGACATGGAAATCATCAGGAAAGACCAGTCTGAAGGAAAAGAGATTCAAAATCAAGTAACTAGCCTACAGTCTCAAGTAGGTGAAGCAGAGGATCAAATCTCAGGAGCTGAAGATTCCCTAGAGTCTATGGAGAAATGTCACACAAAAATACAAAACCAATCCAATCGATAAAACAGATCACTCCAGGAGCTCCAAGACACAAGCAGGAAGCACTATTTGAGGCGAATAGGAATTGAGAAAAACCAGGAGAAAGAAGTTAATGGAATATGCAACCTATTTAACAGAATATTAGCCAAGAACTTCCCAACTATCCAGGAAGGTAGGCCGATACAGATACAAGAAGCATTTAGAACCCCAAAGCGACCAGATCAGAATAGGACATCCCACTGACACATTGTGATCATAACAGGATCAGTAGAGTCCAAGGAAAGAATCCTTAAAGATGTTACGGAGAAGAAAGTAATCACAAATAAAGGAAAAGCAAGCAGAATTACCCCAGACTTCTCAGCAGAGACCATGAAAAGCAAGGGGATCCTGGAATGAGGTATGCCAAACCCTAAATAATAATAAATATCAACCAAGAATGCTGTACCCAGCTAAACTCTCATTCATAGCTGAAGGTCAAATAAAAGTCTTCCACAGGAAGGAAAAACTGAAACAATGTATCTCCACCAAACCAGCTTTACAGAAAATCCTCAAAGATGTACTATACAGGGAAAATAATCAAGATCCCAATACAGACAGAGAAATGAACCCTAAATAGAAAACCAGAATATTAGATCAAGAATTGGGAAGACACAGCTTTTAACAAGATAGCTACAATGAAAGGACAAATGATCATCTCTCAAACCTAACTCTCAACATTAATGGACTTAATTCTTCATTCAAACGACATAGGCTCATTACTTGGATCAAACATCAAGATCCGTCTTTCTGCTGCCTCCAAGAGACACATCTATCTAGCAAAAGCAAACTTCTTCTAAAGGTGAAAGGCTGGAATAAAATCTACCAATAAATGGCCCCCAAATGCAGGCTGGAGTGGAATTCTAGCATCAGATAAAATCGACTTCAAATGAAAAATGGTAAGAAGAGACAAAGAAGGTTACTACATACTAATAAAGCGATGTCTCCTACAGGAGGATATAACCATCTTAAATATCCACACACCAAATACAGGAGAACCCAACTTCATCAAACCAACACTACTGACTCTAAAATCACTCATAGTCCCAAACACATTGATTGTTGGAGACTTTAACACTCCACTGTCACCTCTGGACAGACCAACAGGCCAAAAACTGACCAAAGAATCCACAGAACTAATCAACTGCATAGACCAACTAGACTTAACCAACATCTACAGAATATTCCATCAAGCAATACCAGAATACACATTCTTTTCAGCAGCCCATGAAACATTCTCCAAAATATATCACATCTTAGGGCACAAAGAAAATCTGTACAAATTCAGAAGTATCAAAATCATTCCCTGCCTTCCCTCAGACCACAATAGATTAAAATTAAAGCTCAACTCAAACAGCCACCACACAAAATGATACAATCCATGGAGACTAAGCAACACACTGCTGAACCATCAGTGGGTCATTGAAGAAATTAGACCAGTAATTCAATATTTATGGCATTCAACCAAGGTGAGTGCACAAAGTACCACCTCCTTTGGGACACAGCAAAGGCAGTACTCAGACGAAAATTTATATCTGAGTGCCTACACCAACAATCTGGATAAACAGCAACTCAACAACTTACGGAATCACCTTAATCTTCTCAAAAGAGAACAAGAAGCCATACCCCCAAGTCAATAGATGGAAGCAAATAATTAAAATCGAATCAGAATTAAATATACTTGAGAGGGAGAAAAAAAACCATCGCAACAATCAACAAAACAAAGCCTTGGTTCTTTGAGAATATTAACAAGATAGTCAAATTCCTAGCAAACCTGACCAAAAAACGATGGCAGCACACCCACATAAACAAGATCCGAGATAAAACAGGTAACATCACCACAGAAACAACCAAAATTGAGAACACAATAAGGGACTATTTCGCAAACCTTTGTGCCAACAAATTCGAGAACCTGGAAGAAATGGATGATTTTCTAGAAAAAATTGATACCCCCAAACTCAACCATGAAGATTTAAACCTTCTAAACAGACTCATACCCAGCCTTGAAATAGAAACAGCAATAAGTGATTTCCCATCAGAGAAAAGCCCATGTCCAGATGGAATCACAGCAGAATTCTACAAGGCTTTCCAAACAGAAGTCACACCAATATTTTTCAAAATCTTCAATGAAATTGAAAGAGAACGTTCACTACCAGACTTATTCTATGAAGCCAGTATAGCCCTCATCCCAAAACCAGGCAGGGACTCATCAACAAAACAGAACTATAGAACGATTTCCCTGATGAACATAGATGCAAAAATTCTCAACAAAATTCTGTCCAATCGACTTCAACAGGTCATCAAAAATATCATACACCATGTTCAAACTGGATCCATCCCAGGGATGCAAAGTTGGTTCAATATACGCAAGTCAATTAATGTAATCCACCACATCAACCAGAGCAAGGTAAAGAACCACATGGTTATATCTCTGGATGCAGAAAAGGCGTTCGATAAAATCCAGTACCCATTTATGATAAAAATCCTGGAGAAATTGGGATTCCAAGGAACATTCCTGAATATAATAAAGGCAGTTTATTACAAACCAACAGCAAGCATAATTCTAAATGGTGTAAAGCCAAAGCCATTCCTTTGAAAATCAGGAGCAAGATTGAGATGTCTGCTCTCTCCCCTCCTCTTTAACATTCCTAGCCAGAGCAATTAGGCAAGAAGAAAACAAAAAGGGGATCCAAATAGGAAAAGATGAAGTTAAGCTTTCTCTCTTTGCAGATTACATGATCCTATACCTAACGAACACCATAGACTCTACTCCCTAGCTACTAGAGCAGATCCAAAACTTTGGCAAAGTTGCAGGATATAAAATAAACCCTCGAAAATCAACAGCCTTTCTATATGCTAATAACACGAAGACAGAGGCTGAAGTCAGGAAAGCAACTCCCTTTGCAATAGTCTCAAAAACACAAAATACCTAGAAATAACCTTAACCAAAGAAGTGAAAGACCTCTATGATTAGACTGTTTGGTGTAAGTGAACTGAACATCTCCGTGGGGGGGGGAAAGGAAAGGGGGAGGAGGGAGAGGGGTATGAGGGACAAGGTAACAAACTGTACAAGAAATGTATCCAGTGCCTAAAATATGAAACTGTAACCTTTCTGTACATCACTTTGATAATAAAAATTTGAAAAAAAAAAAAAAAGAACTAAGGAAATGGAAAAACCTCCCATGCTCCTCGATTGGGAAGATTAATATAGTCAAAATGGCAATATTGCCAAAAGCTATCTACAAATTCCATGCAATACCCACTAATATCCCAACACCATTTTTTAATGAAATTGAGGAAGCAATCCAGAAATTTATATGGAAAAATAAATGACCCCCCGACTAGCAAAAACAATCCTAAGCAGAAAGAACAATGCCGGAGGAATTACAATACCAAACTTCAAGCTGTATTATAAAGCTATAGCTATAAAAACAGCTTGGAATTGGCAATGGAACAGGCCTGAAGACCAATGGAACAGAATTGAAGATCCAGCAGTGAACACACAGAACTAAGCCCCCTTAATCTTTGATAGAGGAGCTAAAAAAATACGATGGAAGAAAGATAGCCTCTTTAACAAATGGTGATGGCAAAACTGGTTCAACACCCACAACAAAGCAAAATTAGATCCTTATATATCATCCTGCACCAAAATCAATTCCACATGGATCAAAGATCTTGAAATTATAACAGATACCTTGAAAGCACTAAAAGAAGTAGGAGAAACACTTGGGCTCCTTGGCACAGGACAGACCTTCCTTAACAAAGAGCCATAAATGCTACAAATCACAAAAAGGACGAGCAAATGGGATTGCATCAAATTGCTGAGCTTCTGCAGGGCAAAGGACATAGCTCACAAGATGAATGGAAAGCCTACAGATTGGGAAAAGATCTTTATCAGCCATACAATGAACAAAGACCTCATATCTAAAATATATGCAGAACTACAAAAAATTAAATTCCTCCAAAACAAAACCGCAAAGAACCAACAGCCCCCTCAACAAGTGGGCTAAAGACTTACAAAGAGACTTCTCTGATGAGGAAATGAGAATGGCCAAGAGTCATATGAAAAATTGCTCTACATCTCTGGCCATAAAAGAAAGGCAAATCAAAACAACACTGAGATTCCATCTCACCCCAGTAAGAATGACCTATATCAAGAAAACTAACAATAATAAATGTTGGAGGGGATGTGGACAAAAGGGAACCCTACTTCATCGTTGGTGGGAATGTGAACTTGTTCAGCCACTCTAGCAAGTGGTATGGAGATTTCTCAGAAGGTAAACATAGAGCTCCCTTATGATCCAGCAGCCCCACATTTGGCATCTACCCAAAGACCACAGAGAAGAACACACAAAAGCCACCAGCACAACAATATTCATCACAGCACAATTTGGCATAGCTAAAATATGGATCCCACCCAGTAACGCTCAGTAGATGAATGGATCAGGAAAATGTGGTACATATACACAATGGAATTTCATACCTCTGTCTCAAAGAATGACATTGCCGCATTTGTAAGGAAATGAAAGGACTTGGAAAAAATTATCCTAAGTGAAGTGAGCCAGACCCAAAGAAACATGGATTCTATGCTATGAATAGGATTCCCTCTTCTCATAGGGAATAGTTAGCTCAGGTTTAGGCTAGTCACAGCAGAGGATCACAAGAGCCCAACAGCAATACTCTTATGAACACATAAGATGAGGCTAAGTGAAACAACCTCCATTTTATGGAAACAACTGTTATATCACTGCTGTAATTACTTTCAACATGCCATGTGTAACTGTAGCTTCTACTGTTGATGATGCTCTTGTATCCCCTTCCTGCGGTTGTACCTTCACTATCAGTTTATCTTATTTGAGTACTTTGGAAACTGTATATACTGGTATTAGAATTAGGAAAGTAAAAGGGAATACCAAAACCGAGAGATACAAGATAAAAAGACAAACGACTACAAAGGCAATGCTTTCAAAACTGTTTGGTGTAAGCCAAGTGAACAACTCTGGGGGGAGAGGGGCAGGGGGAGGGGAGGGTAAGTGAGGGAGGAGGTAACAAACAGTATAAGAAATGTATCCAATGCCTAACATATGCAACTGTAACCTCTCTGTACATCACTTTGACAATAAATAAGAAAAAAAAATGTTTTTCCTATGAGGAAAACAATACAGTCTAGGTTTCTTTAGGTCTGGCTCACCTCACATAGTAAATTTTTTTTGGAATAATTAGTACATGTTTAGGCTAGTCAAAGCCGAAGTCATAATAGCCCAATAGCTATGCCCTTATGGACACTTAAGATGATGCTAAGTGAAATGAGCTCCATGTTATAAAAACAAGTGGTATATCATTATTGTAATTATTTTCAACATGCGATATGAATCCGTACCCTTTTTATTTTCTCTCGTATTCCCTTCCTGTGGTTTTACCCCCACTATCACTGTATCTCATCTGAGCACCCTGGATACTGTATATACGTGTATTAGAGCTAGGGAAGAGAAAGTAAATATCAAAATCAATAGACAAAGGATAAAAATACAAACAACTCCAAACAAAATACTCACAAAACCATTTGGTGTAAACCAACCGTACAACTCGTGGGTGGAAGGGGAAGCAGGAGGGAAGAGGTAGGCATGTGGAGGGGAGGAGGAGCTAACATATTTGACAAGAAATGTACTCACTGCATTTTATATGAAACTGTAACCCCTCTGTACTTCACTTTGACAATAAAGGAGAAAAAAGACAATAAATATTTTTTAATGATTCTGAAACACCTAACATTTCTGAGAGTTATAACATATAATGCTTAAGATTCTCATGTTAAAAACTAACATTTAGAATCAACACTCTCTTTCTCTGGCAATAGGAAAACTACCAACACATACACTGTTTGTGAATAAAGGTAAACATTTCCCTCAAAGAACTGCTAATCACCATACATTTCCTTGCTTCATTCCTGTTATTTACTTCAGCCATTCTCTGGCCATAATCTGAGTGAAACCAGCCAAAAGGTACAGACACTGAGGCAGGTAGGGACAGGTAGCATGAACACACCAAGGTGGCTGAGGCCTGAGCTATTTTGGATACTATAACCTCAACATTAGGCAAAGGTAGTGAGAGAGGAAGAGAGAGATCAGGAAAAGTAGAAGCCAAATGGCTGCTAGGTATAAAAATCTAGAGAAGTGTGGACTCAAGACAGTTGTCAGAAGCTGCAACACAAAAATGAATAAGATGGAAATTAGATGGGATGTTCAAGGAAATAACCAAACGAGAACATAAAACAAACTAAGTCAAAGCTAGGACAGCGAAAAGAGTAGCGCAAAATTCGGGAGGTGGCAAACATGGCCTGCGTTTATTAAAAAAAAAATAAAATAAGCTTCTCCACAAGCACAAACATCTCTCCAGCCTTCCTTCTCTCTCTACTCATAGAATAAGCATTCCCTCCTCTGCAGCTTTTGCTAGCAAGAGACACGTGATCTTTTTGTTAGATTATGAAACAAATACCAGTGATGAGCCAAAAACTTAAATATAGTAAGAGAGTTGGGACAGCACTGTGTTCACTCTGTGAGAAATATCCAACAGGAATGTGCAGTGTCTTTATTCAACAACATTTCTTTACTCGAATCACAAAGATTATGATTAAAGCATGTCTTTAACCCTCTCATATCTTGCTATCCTATTTATTCTTGTGTTAGACATTTACAATGACCACTCTTAGGAATCTAGAAAGTTCTGAGGAAGTACTGGTGGCGGGGGGGTGGTGCTTATCATTACTTCCCAAAGCATAAGGGTGAAAAACAGCAGCTCATCAAGTGGAGGCAAGGGGAGAGCGGGAGACAAATGAAGGGGAAGGGGGGAATTGTAGTCAAGAATTCATTGTACATACTACAAAAGTAAGAAAACGGAAGGGCTGGGCAGAGGAAGGAGGGGCAAGAATGTTGAAAGGGGTGAGGTGGGTTAAGATGGGCCATATTCATAAACTGCTTTGTCAAATGGCAACTCCTTTGCACAAATACTTAAAGATAGTTTTTGTAAGAACTCAGAAGCTCTTCCCTTCACAGTAGTAGGACAAATTATTAGTTCCTACGCACAGGGACTAGAGTCTTTCAGGTCAGTTGTGTTTTGGTGGGGTTTTGGTTTTTGAGCCAGCACTGAAAATTGAACTCAGAGACTGGGCTATGTCCCTTAGCTTTGTCACTCCATACTGGCCTGCTACCCCATGAGAAATAGCACAATTTCGGGTACTTTGGTGGTTCATGGAGGATGGATGTCATGGACTTCCCTGCCCAGGGCGGGTTTCAAAGCACAATCCTCCAAACTCATGAGGATCTGGGATTACAGGCCTGAGCCACAGGCTCCAGTTTCTAATGAGCTTTGGTCATCAAAAAAGGGATAGTATAATTTTAAGGTTCACAGACATTAGTGCTACCTTTGGATCCTATGATATAAAGCCCCAAAGACCCGTCCTTTAAATAACTAATCAAATAAAAAATAAACAATTGTCTTATAATTAAATAATCATAAGACAGGGAAATAGAGACAAAATAATCATTAGTAATATAAACATAAAAATGGAAAAAAGCTTACCAAAGAGTTGATTCCTATATAGTTTAAGACTATAGGGAAAGTAAGCTGGAAGCCAGTGGCTGTAGCCAGTAATCCTAGCTATTCAGGAGGCTGAGATCTGAGGATCGAGGTTCTAACCCAGCCTGGACAGGAAAACTCTGTGAGACTCTTCTCTTCAATTAACCACCAAAAAGCTGGAAGTACAGCTATTGCTCAAGTGACAGAGTGCTAGCCTTAAGCAAAAAAAGCTCAGGGACTGTGTCCAAGCCTGAGTTCAAACCCAGGGAACAGCAAAAATATAGGTAGGTAGGTAGGTAGGTAGGTAGATAGATAGATAGATAGATAGATAGATAGAGTTTGTGTTGCAATGGAAAACCATGCACTCTACATCACTCTCTTCCTAATTCATTCCACTACTATGTAACAGGATAAATAGCAGAGAATAGCAAAGGAAAATAAATATTTGTTAATTGGCGATGTCTTTCTTGCTATAGTCATATAGTTTCTTTCGAAGTGCAATTGGCTTCTCTTTCTCACTTGGAAAAGTCCACTTTGACTCTATTTACATATTCCATTTCAATTACTTCTGAACTAAAGAAACAATAAAACCACTGTTTCAGTCTTAAAATTCTTCTTTGAACCATTATGGAATCATAATAGTTACTTCTTTGGTAATTAAAGTAACACATAGTCACTTGGCCTCTGTATACTTCCATGCCATCATGACTGGTCATGATTTCACTTAAGAAAATGATCCCTTAATAGAAACAACATGTCACTTTATGGGACGTGGGAGGAGTTTTGCTATGGGTCATGAACATCCCTCTGCTCCACAATAGATTGAATACTAAGTGCAGGCCCTGGAAAGGCAGGGCCCTGCCACCTGAGTCCCATATGCGTAAGTTCCAAGCTGAGGGAAAGTCAGGTCAAACAACACCAATGCAATGGAAGGAAACCAGAGTTTAGATTCCTGCTACAGAATTGCAAAGCAGAGTACAGGAGAGGGGCCTGACTAGAATGAGGGTTGTTTGGGAGAGTGCACCTTCTAGTTTGTTCTTCTATACATGGATGGCCACAACATGAAGCCCACTGGGGTAATGTGTGCTCCATGAAAGCCTGGTGGAGTCACATTTCTACATCTACTCTTAAGTGTCCTGTATTTACTCTTGAGTTTCAACCATTCTTAATCTTCTCATCATATCCCATAAATGTGAAAGCAGTGTGAAGCTTTAAAATGCTAGTTGCACATGATTACAATTAAACAATGTGGAGACTCCTAAGAAATGGGAAATGATGAGGAAGGGATACATGATGCGTGTAGGAATTCTTTGTGACTGATTATAAAATTCTTTTTTCTGGGATTTCTGCTTCAAGACTGATGGTAGAAGCAAAGGTTTTCCTGCTTTAAAAAAAAAGGTGTAAAAGAATAAAATGTCCTAGACTTCTTAATCCAAAGATACCTTGTGTTATAACAATTAGACATTTTCATATTCATAAAATGGTAACATAAATTTTATTACCACACCAGCATTTCATTTATTCCTAGCCTGATTTCCAGACTAATCTCAACATTCAAGAAAATATCTCAAAAGTAGCTGAAATTTAGGGCATTGAATAACATTGCACAGAAGAAAAGCATATACAAGAACATAAAAAGCTATGGTTTCTTCACTGATGTAATTTCACAATGTTAGAGTTTTTCTTTTATTAAAAACTACCAGTTGCAAAGACATGACTGGAAAGTTCAGGCACATGGGTCCGCCTTCCTGCCTCAGGTCCTGGGCAACTACCAGACAATCTGCAGGGTTATGAGATAAAGTCACGAATACAGTGTGTTTGGCTAAATATTTTTAATAGATTATAATACCTCTGTTTGGCTCAAATAAATTATCCAGCCTTATTTGGTCCACTTTCCCATTTCATGGTTGGCTGATCATTGAATTCTCTCAGAAAGCAAAGCAATGAAGAAAAGGGGAAAAAAGAAGAAAGATGAAAAAAGGAGGAGGAAGGGGAAAAAAGAAGAAAGGTGAAAAAAGGAGGAGGAAGGAAGGAAGGGGGCCTGAGGAGGAGGACAGAGGACAGAGGAGCAAAATTCAGGAAGTCAGGAAGTCAGGTACTGGTGGCCAATGCCTACAATCCTAGCTATTCAGAAATGAGATCTGAGGATCACAGTTCAAAGCAAGCCTGGGCAGGAAAAGTCTACAAGACACTAAGCTCCAACCACCAGATAGTTCAGAGTAGAGCTGAGTGCCAGCCTTGAGCAAAAGATACTCAGTGCCCAGGCCCTGAGTTCAAGCCCCAGGTCTGTCAAAACAAAAAGTCATTTTTATGTTCCAGACTTCCTTGAAGCCCATAGTTTGAAACGATATACGGAAGGGAAAACTATCACTCAACAAAGCTCAATAGCTTGTAGAGCTGCTGTGTCATTCTATTGCATGTCCTACCAGACACGTATAAAATGTGCTTTGCTTGGCCAAAGAGCTATCCACAACTCCCTGCTCAAACACCTGATGACAGTGGACATTCATTTCAATGGGAACAAGATAGTCTTTCAATTTTCCTTCTGTTGTACTCGTTACAATGTGGCCAGATTTACACTCTCTCTGTGAAATGCATTGGATTTCTCCGTCAATATTGGCTACAATATTAGTAATTTCTCAAGATCTTGCCTGTCATTTAAATGCAGACACAAAACTCACAGTATCCTCCTGGATTCCATTTCAGTTTCAACATAGAACCATCATCATTTTACCAAAGACCAACTTTCTTACAGCATAGTTTCTATAAATAATGCACAAAAAAATACTCTGCATATGCAAATTCAACCAATTACAGATTGTACATCTTTAAGGGAAAAGCAGTGCATCTGTACTAAAACACATTCACACTGTTTTCTTGTCATAATGCCCTATAATATGGTATAAAATCTAGTTACACATTATTTCAATTATATTACTTACTGTAAGCAATCTAGAGAAGACAAAGTATATGAAGGATGTTTGTAGTTTATATGCAAATATTATACTGTTTTATATCAAAAGAACTTCATTAGCCAAATGGGTTGTAGAGCCAACCCACTTCAGATACTAAGGGACATTGTAATTTGGGGGAAAGTTATGTTGCAGATACTATTTGGCCAGCTAAACATTAACTGCTCAACAAAACTCTAGTGTTAACAATAACTATATTAAAAAGTTAATGGCAGCAGCAACTTGTTGACAAGACTCTATGTGCGTATGTGTGAAGAATAAAAGCTCAAAGGAGCAAGGTGCCAGTGGCTCATGTCTGTAATCCTCAAGAGAATGATTTCTGAGAATCAAGGTTCAAAGAAAGCATGCACCAGAAAGTCTCTTATCTACAATTAATCACCAAAAAATCAGGAAACAGAGCTGTGGTTCAAGTGGTAGACCACTATCCTTGAGTGCAAAGGCTAAGGGATAGCACTCAGGACCTGTGTACAAGCCCTGGTGCAGGCACCAAAAAGTAAAAAAGCACAAAGAAAAATGAAAAAATGCACAGAAACATGTCAAAACCTGGGATGACTTAAAGGCTTTAAAAAATCTCAGACTTTAAGGCAGACGGATGGGGTGAGAGATGTTGATGTTTGTGATGTATATCACAGTGGGTTACATTGTGCATTTCCCCAACTTTCTAGTGCTAACAGATTAAGGAATATGTTCCTCACTTTCAATGAGGAACATTGAGCTCTTTTGGAAGAAAAGGGAGAAGGAAGAGGAGGAAAAGAGGTGAGAAGAGTGGGAGAAGAGGCGAGAGGAACCGATAACAAAGAAGACTATCTAGACATATATTCTGACTCCCAGTTATACCATAATGTACAAGCCAGAGCTTGCTACAATTTACTCAATTAGAGTAAATATGATCATTGTATTTTATAACGTGTGAATATATTTTAAATACAAGAATTAAAGCTTCATGTCCATAATGAAGACCAGAACGCCTATAAATTGAAATTATAATTTTTTTTTACATTTTAGGTGTCAAAGCCTATAAGTATGCCCTTATAACAAAAACTGCATGAATCTAGTGATCAATGTAAGGAACACATTATGAAGGGAAATGAATACATTTCAACTACAATTCGTGAAGAGAATAAGGCCTTCAACTGAAGAGGCAGTGACATCTCTGGATGCAATGACGTCAGAAGTGTCATCGTAATTCCAAATTATCCTGTACTCATAGAAATTCCAAATTTTGAGGGGAAGAAGTTCCACAGTAAGTTGAATGACAGTATTAATTCCACTTATTCTAGCTGTTGGAATACTAGCCCAAAGTTCATGGCTGTGGCTGTATCTACTATACACAAGTGCAACATTGACTGCATTTCAGGTATCTTAGAGCTGATGGGTTGGAGAAACTATTTGCTTTCTCTACTGATTTTGTCCATCACCAAAGAAGACAAGGGATAGCTCGCAATTCAATTGGGAAGAAACTGTGGAGCAGTGAACTCCTATTTAGCTCAGTTCCTCCTATCTCCACGTAAGAATCACCATTGTTAACACAAATTGGGGAGGGATGGGGCATTGTGAAATTCCATGGCACTTTAAACCACCCCACCAAACTTCACCCATCTTGGCAAGCCAGGTTAGGTAGCAATGCTTCTAGGTGTAGCCAGTCATATCCTGGGTTTCAGGTTTCAGCCTGCAGCTCAGAGTCATCCATAAACAGTTTTCACATTCTCCACTTCCACCAAACCACCCCAGAAAGTCTCTAACATGGTAAGGAGGGCACCCAAACAATTTTTCATGATAGGTCTTGGATGGCTTCCATTTGGGTCATGTCACAGTGTTGATTTTACACCCTTACAAAGCAATCAGAAGCAGAGCAGACTGTGGCCTTGAAAGAATGCTTGCTCCCACACATCGAATAAGGTACAGTGAATTGAAATTCCATATAGTATTGGTATCCTTTTACATAATTACCAACGGAATTACTACAGTGAGAAAGGGAAAGGAAGCCAGACATCGTGGCACACTTCTGTTTCCCAGATACTGGGGAACAGAGGTAGGGAGGAGCACAGTCTTGAGACCACCTGATCAAATGAAAAGCAGGGAGGGAGGGGAGGAGGAGTTAAGGGGAAGAAGAGTGAAAAGGGCAGAGGAAAAGGGAGAAAGGTGGAAGAGATAGAGGAAGGGGAGGGCTGGCCAGCCCAAAAGACTATCCAAAGATAACTCAAAAGCCAAAAAAAAAAAAAAAAAAAGGAACTGGAGGAGTGGTTTAAATGAAGCAAGGAAAAGGCCTCAAATTCCAAGCCAAGCATCACAGAGCAAGAATTGGAAGAATTAGCTTCTTCAATTGTAAACAAGGCAGACAAAAGAGAACAAGAACACCCCTTCAAAAGGCAACTTGTCCTTGTCCACTCTCAGCAGAAAAGTCACTGAGCATGTCATGTCCAGCCTGTTGGATTCTTAGGCCTCAGAAAGACTTACTGGGGATATTTGTGGGGGCACCCTCATCACTGTTCCCTGTTCTGTGTCACAGGAAGTGGAGAATATCTGCCATTTTCATTTCCATAACATTCACCATCTCAAGTTGCTTATTCAAGTTTCTTAAGGTAAAACTGTTTCTGTTCTCTATATCATTGAAAATGTATACAGCAAGACATGAGTTTTATATGCTCAAATCCACTGGATTAGCAAAGGAACACAAAGGCTCTGACACCAGGGGGAAGAATGCTCTATCTCAAAGCAAGCGTGACCATTTACGTCCATCACCATACTGGGGCGACCTCAATCCATCACCAGGATCTGTACTGCTCCCACTTGGGAATGAGGGGTACTTGCGCTTGTTGGCATTTACTCCCATTTTGTAAATAGTCATTTCATAAGTATAGAGGATACCTTAAGAAGTATCTACTTTCTGTGTATGCTCATACTAGGGCTTGAACTCAGGGCCTGGCAATGCCCCTTAACTTTTTTGCTCAAGGCTGGCTTTCTATCACTTGAGCCACAGCTCTACTTTGGCTTTTTGGTGGCTATTGAAGGTGAGAGACTCATGGAAATTCCTGCCTAGGCTGGCTTTGAATCTCAACCTTCAGATTGCAATCTCCTAAGAAGCTAGAATTATAACTGAGCCACCACCAGATGGCTTCTAGTCTCACTTTTTACCTGTAGCTGTTAAACACTCCACACAAGAAGTTCTCAACTTTAATCTCACTATTCATAGAATAGAATAGACTATCATCATATAGAACAGGCTGTCCATTCTATATTAAAAATCATGTTTAGAAAGTGGCTCAGGTGGTAGAGCTGAAGAGCTCAGGGACAGAGCCCAGGCCCAGAGTTCAAGCCCCATGACCAGAAAAAAAATATCATGTTTCTTTCATTTGGAATATCAGCAGATCAGCTACCAGTGTACCTTTATCTACCTATCCATCAATTCTTAGAAATTCAAAAGGCAACCAACAAACTTTGTATCCATTCCTACAGATTTTCTCAGGAGCCATATTTTCTTCTATTATGAATTTCTGAAACATAAGTATAGTTTTCTTTCTCTACCACCAAACCATTTAAACAACTTCCCATATTGTAAACATTTCATAGATTTAGG
Organism: Perognathus longimembris pacificus; assembly: GCF_023159225.1. Taxonomy (NCBI): domain Eukaryota; kingdom Metazoa; phylum Chordata; class Mammalia; order Rodentia; family Heteromyidae; genus Perognathus; species Perognathus longimembris. The sequence continues at coordinate 5,555 of NW_025961135.1, read as the reverse complement.
TTATATGCTCCAAAATGCACGCCTCTTGATTTTGCTTATCCCACATGGAAAGTCCTTTTCAAATTAACATTTGGTGTCATCTTCATGGAACTAGAAACTCCATGAGGATACAGGGCAAGTCTGCCTTATTTGCTCCCCCCCAAAAATAATCCCAAAATCTGGTACTGTTTAGAATTTATGCTAGGTAGAGAATTGACTAAGATTCTAAATCGTTATTGCCCAGCTCTTACTTACAATGATATGACCAGTTTGTAAAAAGCCATATGTGGAAATGATTTGCACAAGATTGTGTAACATGTTAATGAAAAAGCCAAGGTGGCTTTCTTCATTTCCTATTCTACATGGATGACACCACAGAGGTTCTTATACCTGTTTGCATTTCCTTAGCCTCAGGTCCTCAGCTCCTCCCACTAGCCCCCAGATCCACCCATACCTAATGAGCCACTCCTACTCACTACCTATCTACTTCCCCTTTACCCCCAGAGAGAGAAGCTGCCACCTGGATAAGGTGCAGACACCATGTAGCTCCCTCTCCCATGGGAACTATGGCCCCACTTATAAACCTCCTTTTGAACCTTTTCTCCTGTCTGTGATGATCTCTGCATGGTCCTCTGGGATGGCTGGGACATATCTTTTCAACACCTAATAGGCTGAGGAGGCCAATGGTACTGATGAATGAGTTCTTATCACTTGAATGGTGTATCCATTCCCATCGTTCTTCATTGCTGGACAGAGAAACCTTTCTGTAAATATGCCTGCTTTATGCATACTTCATGGAAGATCCAAAGAACACAACCTGAAGTAGAATTCTGTAGCCATAGTGACGAGCCAAGTTACTCTCTTAGAGACAGTCAGGTATGACAGGGATCAAGCCACAAATAGCAGCTGTTATTTCCTTGTCTCTGCCATTGCTAACGCAAATCTGCTAAACATAGCTTTGATGAATTATTTGGGGTTCTTAAAAGAAAATTTTCTTTTGGTTTTCTAGAGCGTCTCTTGATCTTACAAAAAAGGTAAATATGCCTTTCTACTGAGGACAAAGATGATATAATAATGACTGTCCAATTTTATGTTATAAATATCACTGTATAAATAAATCTGATTTGAATAGGTCTACGAGTCAGATGGAGAAGACACTCATTTTGGTAAACATCTCATATTGAAGCTGTAAAGACACTCTTTACTAAGTCCATGCCCAATAAATCCAAGTCTTTCTACCCGGTAGCTTCGGTCTAAATGGTCTGTTTCCCCTGTCATTTTGGTGAACACTTTGGAGACAAAACTAGGTATCATGGGCTGGGGATATAGCCTAGTGGCAAGAGTGCCTGCCTCGGATACACGAGGCCCTAGGTTCGATTCCCCAGCACCACATACACAGAAAACGGCCAGAAGCGGCGCTGTGGCTCAAGTGGCAGAGTGCTAGCCTTGAGCGGGAAGAAGCCAGGGACAGTGCTCAGGCCCTGAGTCCAAGGTCCAGGACTGGCCAAAAAAAAAAAAAAAAAAAAAAAACTAGGTATCATGAAAACCCCAAATTCACTGCTACAACAACAAGAGATACTGACAGGCAAGATTATCTTTATGAATGACCTACAGATGTTTAACTAACCGCCATGTACATTAGCTTTAGGTTCTGAGCAACTTTGCAACATTTCCCACTTGTTCCTCTGTGGAGCAGAGAAAGGAATGTAAGAAAAAGACTAATGAACTGTGGGTGCAGCTTTAGTGGTAAGAGAATTTGCCTAGTCTTTCTGAGAAACTTACAAAAAAAAAAACCAACACAAAAAAAACAGAAGTATTATTTAAGCTCTAAACACTAATATGCCAAACAATTTACATAAATCGTACAATGGAGAGGAATTTCTACTCTTTTTTTTCCTGGTGAAAAAATGAAGTGCATTCATTTGATCACAGTCACACCATTATTTAGTATCAGATCTAAGATTGCAGTCTAGACATATCCAGCTCATTCTGGATTCCTTATTAGGCTTCTAGCTCTGGAGTCCCTCTGCCCAGGGGACAAATCCTAAGATTGCTAGCACTTAAAACTCTCCTAGTTATAGAAAGTAAATCACAAAGAGCCTCTCCTACTGTGAGAAGCCATTCAATAAATCATCCTCAAAGCCTTCCCACAGAGGCTACCTGGGAAAACCCCAGTAAGACCTGAGTTCTAGACAGAGTAGCCATCAGTGAGTACACACAACACAAATTGCTTCTTTGCTACCGACCCTTGGCTCTGAGACTCAGCCTGTCATCAAGAGTGTCAACTTCAATGGATGGGCATGTGTCCACAGGAACTGAGTTGAGGTCACACTTGTCTCACTCTGTCCTGCAAACAGATGTCTGGGTGACAAGTCTTAGTCACACATGGCGAACAGAGGTTCCAGCCAAATCAGGTGGGAAGTGCCATATCTTCTTTCTAAGCCCTTTTGGCCAGCCAGCTCATTCCCTAAGATAATCCTGCAATCAGCTGGTTTTCTCCAGAATCTTTTAACACAAAGCCTGCGTTTGGGTGATGTCTTGTTATTGGACAAGCAGAACTGAGTTTATTTCTGTAACTCACCAAAAACCCCATCTGGTTCTGTGTGTTTGAATGTGCCCCTTCAGAGTTCCCTCCCAAGGAGCCAGGTAAAAACTGATGTAATGCAGAGTTCTAGTGGTGGCAAGAAGGAAAGCAGGTGATAGAGCAACCAATAAACAACAACCCAAGAGAATTGCTGTTTATTATTCATTTATCACATTAAGATGGAAAAACAGGGCTGGGAATATGGCCTAGTGGCAAGAAGCTCTCTGTTCGATTCCCCAGCACCACATATATGGAAAACGGCCAGAAGGGGCGCTGTGGCTCAGGTGGCAGAGTTCTAGCATTGAGCGGGAAGAAGCCAGGGACAGTGCTCAGGCCCTGAGTCCAAGGCCCAGGACTGACCCCAAAAAAAGCAAGATGGAAAAACAAAGTCTGTAATAATCATCCCAGGGAATATACAGCAAACTCTTAAGGATAATAGCTTTCTCCCAGATGACAAGAGTTCAATCACTGGCCTACATGAAGCATCATAAAAACAATAGTATCTCCTCTGGAAATAGAACTCAGTGTGGTCACTTTTCAACATATTACCAAGTTTGTTATGAATCTTCCAAATTAAATTAAGCTCCCCACATACACACAGCCCGTGTACTGGAGTTTTTTGTATATTCAAAAGATGCTCTTTCCTGCCAGGTGTGATTTGTGAAGTCCTATACCTACCCTACCCACTGTCGGGGAAATTAACATCATCTCTATGGGGCAGGGGCAGCTGTGATTTCATTCCTGTCCTGGAAAAGTTCTTCCCTTGAATATCTTACTTCTGAGGTCTTTCTCAACTACTCAGGATGAAACACACAATGTCAAACATCCACGCTTTGTCTTCTCATCAAAAGCCTTCACTGAAAAAATAATATATCTCAAAGATGGTCAAATACAAATACTAAATACAAATACTAAAAGCTTTTATGCTGTATAACCTGAAAATTGAAAAGTCTAAACTGTGCCTGAACTAGTTATCATGAGACAAAAACCAACCGCAAACTATAAGAAATTACAGGCAGTAGTCCTTTTTATCCCCAGTCCCGGGGCTTGGACTCAGGGTCTTGGGTGCTATCCCTGAGCCTCTCTGTGCTCAAGGCTAGCGTTCTACCACTTGAGCCACAGTGCCTTTTCCAGCTTTTTCTTAGTTTGTTGGAGATAAGAGTCTCATAGACTTTGCTGACTAGGCTGGCTTTGAACTGCAATTCTCAGATCTCCACCTACTGAGTAGCCAGGATTACAGGCGTGAGCCAGCAGTGAACAGCAGCCGCAAAGTTTTTCACAGTCACCTGCAGCTTAATCATAACTGGGGCGTGTTCTAAGGGCTGTGCTGTTGCCATCCCACTGCTGAGCAAACATCACACAGCTCACTCACACAAACTAAGCTGGCTATGACATCACTAGGTTACACAATCTTAGGGGTCCACTGTTATATTTGTGACCTGTCTTGGGTTGAAGTGTCATTATGAAGCACATGACTACATTGAAATGAGCTCTTCCATATGAGAGAAAAAGACTCATTTTCCATGCATAAGGATGAAAGAAACTAGAATGTTCATAAATACATTCACCATGTTTATCTAAAGAACTTCTTGAGATTCATGGGAGTTTTGATGCCTTATATAATATTGTATCCACTAAATGCCTTCCCCTGGCCATATTCCAAGAGCTTTTAAATTGTTAGGTCTACAGACAACAACCAAGGCTCAGAAGTCTCTGAATGAAGATTTAATGATTCGGGGGTGGGGGGGTGGGGTGCTCATTCACTACCCTTTCGTCTCTATCCTTCTAATACACACTGTCACTATGGTTTCTTATAACTACACAGAAAAATGGACAACATGGAAGAATATTTCTGGCAAGGTACTGAGAACAAAATAAAGAACTAATTTCCTTTAGTCTTCATTTTTACCTACAGGTCAGATCACTTGCGAATATAATAACCACAAGAAACTCTGCACTAATATAACATTAGACACCAGGCTTCACAGCTATTCAGACCAGGTTCACCACGAACACTGAAGTTATTTAATAAAATTGAAGATGAATTTTCAATTCGGGATACTAAGATATTTGTATATCCCCTTGCCAATATTTTTCATGGTGATTAGCTCTTTTTTTTCCCCTCACAGACACTGGTATGCTGCTTAAAATAATATTTGTGGCTTTACTCACCATCTGTCAAAGGGAGACATGTTGATTTTCTTAAAGCAAGTTGGGTCTGCATTCTTTCTCTGTTACTGTTACAGGTAGACCTGACAGGCATATGATCGTTTGTTTGCAAATGCTCTCCCCTAGATGGAACCTAGTTAAGTTTCATTTCTTACCTGCTGGACAGTTGCACTCAGAAGGTGTTTCTCTTGTGATTCTCAGTTTAGCCATGTGTTCATAGGATTCCTGTAGGAAAAGAAGATATATTGAGAGCTAGCAGTAGTATCCCAGTTCTGTGAGTTCTTCAGGGACTCTTCCTCTGTGGCTGTTAATAATGTTGATAGCCTGCACAAACAGCATTTATGTAAGTGCATGGATCCTTAGCCAATGCTAACAGTACTCAAGACATAATTTTGTTTTTAATTTAAAAATCAATTTAACATTGACATAGATTGAAAGATTTGGGGAATACCTTTCTTCATTATTCAACTATCCCCACCCTCTCCCTGCACAGCCAAGGCAAAACTCCGGCACTAACAATGCAGCTCATGGCAATGTGTGTCCTATCAATAACAGCCAATGTTGTAGACATACTTTATCACATTCGGGCTGCAACTACTGCATCTCTCCACTGGCAGAAAAACTACCCTCTCCCTACTGGAGTCTAAGTCATCTTTAAAGGAATCCCTTTCAATTCTCCATTCATCAATATCTGAACACAACCTCTGTTAACTCTCCCCCCTCCAAAAAAACAAAGGAAAACTTTTTTTTCCCAATTTTTAAAACCTTTAATATGAAAAGAATTCCGAGTTAAATGAATTTTTAAATCTATGGGCTTATTTCA